>NW_028159039.1:0-136173 GCF_964263955.1 Coregonus lavaretus | reverse complement strand
ATTGTTACTTCAGAAATGTAAGCATACATATACAAATTATTAAAGTTCACTATACAATATTGAATATTAAACTATGACACTAATGTTTACTACTAAACCTATGTATCATAAACATTATTATTACAAAAAACTACACCGTACTAAACAATAAATGTATAATTATTATAATAATGTTTTTCTTAGAAAAAAAAACAGAATCAGCATTTTTGATTCATGAAGGACACAACACACCTAGAATTGGTCTAGGAGACGTGTTTTCTGGAGTTTTCTGTGGTTGATCTCTCCTGATGTTTCTTGTCGCTCGTAGTATTCACAGGACAAGTCTAACACTTACTTATACTCAGGCAGACCTACCCGGAAATTACTTTTACAAGGGGTCACAAGCTCACTACACAGCAGATCCACAAGTTCACTACAAAAATTCCCAACTGTTTCACATTTTTCAAACAGTTCAAACTTTAAGTTCAACTAGGTCAGTACACGACACATCAATCACCAGGCCATTACTTTTTATTTCAAACATGTTGTAGAGGGTTCTTTGCACAGTGCTGATATTCTCTTATTCTTAAACAAACTTTAAACTTTAGAAAATGACACAGACAACGGCTTCTGAGTATATGTAAAATATCTTTAGTTATGCAATTGCAGGCAGAAGTTAATACAGAGTCAACAGGATTAATATAGCTCTTCATAAGTTCTGCAAATTGTCCAAAACAATCTCTGCTTTTCATCCAAGCACGCCCCTCCCTGACAGATCAGGAGCCACCATGTTTTCTTCTTGTGGCTGTGTGGAAGCAACGAGAAATTGAAACAATCCAGGTCTACCTGTTCCTCCAGTTGATCTCTATCCCATGTCCTTGACTACACGCCCAGACCAGCTGCAGGGAGCAGGAGGGAACCATCCTTACCAAAAGCGCAGCATTGGTAGTTAAGAAATGTCTCTGCTATTGTTAATCATATTCATTGTTAACTATTAATATTTAACAAATCAGGTAAATATGTGCTCTTTCTCTCACAGCATAATAGATCATATATTCCTCATCAATGTGCTTTTCTTCAAAGAAACAGCTGCACTATCAAGTTACATAAGCACACCCTAAATAGTGAAGAGAACATCCGGACAGGATGTCCTTAAAAGGTCATAAACACAGGACACAGGAAAACTCACCAATCACTTTTTGACAGCAACCGTCTACTATATTCTCTCTCACAGGAGTCTGTGAAACAAGACAGTTGGAGATTGAAACATTGTATGTGTATTCCCTTCCCCCAACTGCTCTGTTCACTCAGACAAACAAACCAGACTGCAGTTTCCCACGCAAGAATTGACTTCAAACCCTAAATTACTTGATATTTTTCAGAAATACATAATTTTCCCCTCCTCACAATTCCATAGGTCTATAGGAGTGTCCCAGGTTTTCATTACAACCATTTCTAGTGCAAATTGTATATGGTTTCAATATCTTACTATCAGATTTGATAAATAACAGATTATAACATGAAAAAGCTCAGTGTTGATTTTAAATATAACAGGTAGAAATGGCAGGGCTGGAAATAGACACAGAGACACATTCTGATCATGGCTCAGACCTGACCTGAGACACCCAAACAGAAGATGCCATAGCAAAGTCCTGTCCAGTAGGCTATATGGGATTTCCTTTCATCAAAATACAACACATGGAAATGTGTCCAGTGTGTGTGTGTGTGTGTGTCCAGTGTGTGTGTGTGTCCAGTGTGTGTGTGTTTGTCCAGTGTGTGTGTGTGTATCAAGTGTATTTGTGTGTGTGTGTCCAGTGTGTGTGTGTATCCAGTGTGTGTGTGTGTCCAGTGTGTGTGTGTTCAGTGTGTGTGTGTCCAGTGTGTGTGTGTGTGTGTGTATGTCCAGTGTGTGTGTAGAGGGGCTCAGTGAATGTGTGTTCAGTGTGTGTGTGTGTGTCTAGTGTGTGTATATGTGTCCCAAGTGTGTTTGTGTGTGTGTGTGTGTGTGTGTGTGTGTGTGTGTGTGTGTGTGTGTGTCCAGTGTATGTGTGTGTGTGTGTGTCCGGTGTGTGTGTGTCTGTATGTGGTTGTCCTGCGTGTGTGTGTCCAGTGTGTGTGTGTGTGTGTGTGTGTCCAGTGTGAGTGTGTCCAGTGTGTGTGTTTGTCCAGTGTGTGTGTGTGTGTGTATGTTTGTGTGTGTCCAGTGTGTGTGTGTGTGTGTCCAGTGTGTGTGTGTGTGTGTCCAGTGTGTGTCTGTGTCCAGTGTGTGTTCAGTGTGTGTGTGTGTGTGTGTGTGTACATTGTGTGTGTGTGTGTCTAGTGTGTGTGTGTGTGTGTGTGTCCAGTTTGTGTGTGTATGTCCAGTGTGAGTGTATCCAGTGTGTGTTTGTCCAGTGTGTGTGTGTGTGTGTGTGTGTGTGTGTATGTGTGTGTTTGTGTGTGTCCAGTGTGTGTGTGTCCAGTGTGTGTGTGTGTGTGTGTGTGTGTGTGTGTGTGTGTGTGTGTGTGTCCAGTGTATATGTGTGTGTGTGTGTGTGTCCGGTGTGTGTGTCCAGTGTGTGTGTGTGTCCACTGTGTGTGTGTTTCCAGTGTGTGTGTCCAATTTGTTTTTGTGTCCAGTGTTTGTGTCCAGTGTGTGTGTTTGTCCAGTGTGTGTGTGTGTGTGTGTGTGTCCAGTGTGTGTGTGTGTGTGTGTGTGTGTGTGTCCAGTGTATGTGTGTGTGTATGTGTCCGGTGTGTGTGTGTGTTTGTGTGTGTGTGTGTGTGTGTGTCCAGTGTGAGTGTGTCCAGTGTGTGTGTTTGTCCAGTGTGTGTGTGTGTGTGTGTGTTTGTCCAGTGTGTGTGTGTGTGTGTGTGTCCAGTGTGTACGTCCAGTGTGTGGGTGTGTCCAGTGTGTGAGTGTGTCCAGTGTGTGTGTTTGTCCAGTGTGTGTGTGTGTCCAGTGTGTGTGTGTGTACAGTGTGAGTGTGTCCAGTGTGTGTGTGTGTGTGTGTGTGTGTGTGTGTATGTCCAGTGTGAGTGTGTCCAGTGTGTGTGTTTGTCCAGTGTGTGTGTGTGTCTAGTGTGTGTGTGTGTGTCCAGTGTATGTGTGTGTGTGTGTCCGGTGTGTGTGTGTGTGTGTGTGTGTGTCCAGTGTGTGTGTGTCCAGTGTGAGTGTGTCCAGTGTGTGTGTGTCCAGTGTGTGTGTGTGTGTGTATTTGTACAGTGTGTGTGTGTGTCCAGTGTGTGTGTGTGTATGTCCAGTGTAAGTGTGCCCAGTGTGTGTGTTTGTCCAGTGTGTGTGTGTGTGTGTGTGTGTGTCCAGTGTGTGTGTGTGTGTGTGTATGTGTGTGTGTTTGTGTGTGTCCAGTGTGTGTGTGTGTCACACAGCTGGGTACAGGGGAGGCTGGTCTCTCCTGCTTGATTGGGCTTCAACACAACAGAGACAAACATTACATCTCTCATCTACTCTGAGCTCAGATGGGGAAACAAGAGTTTCATTCCAAAACGCTATATATCCATTTTCAGAAATGTTGGCCCATTGGCTTCTATTGCTTAAAGAAATGATTAAACCACTACAAGGCTTTATAAAGGCGTCTAAAGTGTGTAATTTCCACTTTAAAATGTCAGACTTGATTTTCCCTGATGAAAAATGTATGAACCCCTTCAGAAAATATCCCTTCATTATAATCCACCGAAAAATGCACATTTGATGTTGCTGCAGGATTATTTTCCTGCTGTGAGAAACTGGGTCAAATTAAGATATTGCATCTGTAAGTGCATTCATCTTAAGGTAGCTAGGTGAGACAACCACGTATCACAGTCAAATATACAGGATACGAACATTACATTCCAGCTAAACAATGGTTTTAAATCACATCTCAAATCTACAATAGTTATATTGAAGGTACCCATAAGTAATCATTTCTGATGAAAAAACACAAAAGTTTTAGTTTTGGTTTCATGTCCCCCAGAGAGATGCATTTTAGAGGCAGGGCCTCCCTCCTCTCTCTCCCCAGAGAGACTCATTTTAGAGGCAGGGCCCCCCTCCTCTCTCTCCCCAGAGATACTCCTTTTAGAGGCAGGGACCCCCTCCTCTCTCTCAACAGAGAGATTCATTTTAGAGGCAGGGCCCCCCTCCTCTCTCTCCCCAGAGAGACTCATTTTAGAGGCAGGGCCCCCCTCCTCTCTCTCTCCAGAGAGACTCATTTTAGACCACTGACCCCTAAAATGAGACGCAGCATGTTGGTTGTGGTGAACACAGTGACAACTCATTCTAGAATGTCAATTGTTCTCTTTTATTCATGATCTCTGATAAATAAAACATTAACTAACAGACATATCCAAACAGTCAGGCGATTTAATGCAATGACTTTTTCTAGCCCAATGACTACTCAAAACCCACCCACAAGGCCTGAAAACTAGGCCAAAACATAGCCCCTGATAGGCCTACATCTTATTTCAGACAGCCTCCAGTAGCCTGGGCAAGATGTAGGCAAGATGTAAGCTGAATGATTTAGCAGCTTGCCTAGTTCAAATTGACAGATTCATTTATTTAACATGAATAGCAAGACGATGTTGAGGTAGGAAGTGCTTCTGTTGCCCAGTGGCCTGCTGGAATAGGCTACTGAGAATGGGGTCGTAATTTCAATCTCTGAAATTAAATATTAATAATATGGATATGAACTGAATAGGTCCATGCTTGTCAACAACAGCCAGGTTATTTTTTTTAACTGTAGCTCTCTCTCTCTCTCTCTCTATCTCTCTCTCTCTCTCTCTCCCTCTCTCTCCCGCTCTCTCTCGCTCTCGCTCTCTCTCTCTCGCTCTCTCTCACTCTCTCTCTCCCTCTCTCTCCCGCTCTCTCTCTCTCTCTCTCTCTCTCTCTCTCTCTCTCTCTCTCTCTCTCTCTCTCTCTCTCTCTCTCTCTCTCTCTCTCTCTCTCTCTCTCTCTCGCTCTCTCTCGATCTCTCTCTTGCTCTCTCTCTCTCTCTCTCTCTCTCTATCGCTCTCTCTCTCTTGCTCTCACCTGCTGTCTCGACCTCAGAATGCTCGACTATGAAAAGCCAACTAACATTTACTTCTGAGGTACTGACCTGTCGCAACTATATCTATAACCACTGTGATTATTATTTGACCCTGCTGGTAATCTATGAACATTTGAACATTTTGAAGAACGATCTGGCCTTAATGGCCATGGACTGTTAAAATCTCCACCCGGCACAGCCAGAAGAGGACTGGCCACCCCTCAGAGCCTGGTTCCTCTCTAGGTTTCTTCCTAGGTTCCTGTCTTTCCAGGTTGTTTTTCCTAGCCACAGTGCTTCAACATCCGAACATGCGCTGTTCTGCACGAGACGACCATTAGAGCCAATGACGTGTTTCTGCCAATGACCTTCAAATCAAATTGTATTTCTCACATGTGCTGAATACAACTGGTGTACACTTTACCGTGAAATGCTTACTAACGAGCCCTTTCCCAACAATGCAGTAGGTAGGGGTAAAAGTGACTCGGCAATCAAAGATAGAGATTACATCTCCTCATCTAGGGAGTGCACACACTTGCACACACACACACACACACACACACACACACACACACACACACACACACACACACACACACACACACACACACACAGGGAATGGAATGTTGTATCAGTTTAATATTGTTTCAGGACTGTGAAAATGGAAAAAAGGTTTAGCCTATGGATTATGAAAACAACAAAAATAAATGGGAAAATAGGAGAGGAAATAACTAGAGACAGTGTTGTTTAACTCACTGACCATGACCCATGAGTTATTCTTACCTTTGTTCAGTAGAAAAGTCTCCCTCTCTAAACTCTATAGGATGTTCCATAGACCAGTCACTCTTCATGGACACACAGCTGGGTACAGGGGAGGCTGGTCTCTCCTGCTTGATTGGACTTCAACACAACAGAGACAAACATTACATCTCTCATCTACTCTGAGTTCAGATGGGGAAACCTAAGAAGAGTTTCATTCCAAAATGATATATATCCATTTTCAGAAAGTTCGTAAATTAGCTTTTATTGTTTGAAGAAATTATGAAAGAGTTTGGAGGTTTTTCACAGTAATATTATATATCTGCCTCACTCTCAGAGAAATAAGTAGTACTGCTAGGTTTTACACAGTAATAATATATCTGCCTCACTCTCAGAGAAATAAGTAGTACTGCTAGGTTTTTCACAGTAATATTATATATCTGCCTCACTCTCAGAGAAATAAGTAGTACTACTAGGTTTTACACAGTAATAATATATATCTGCCTCACTCTCAGATAAATAAGTAGTACTGCTAGGTTTTACACAGTCAAATGTGATCGACTCAATCTTATGTAGCAAAATTTGAAATTGTGTTTTTTACATTGGATAAAAGTAGAGACTCAGCTAGAAAAATGTATATCATACACTACAGTTGAGGAACAATGGGAAAGTAATTCTGCTTTGAAAGATGATAAACTTTAAACTCAATTTTGAGAAAATTGCCTTTGAATGTTTTGGTTCACCTACTGGAGAGCTCTTTTTTATCTACAGGGGTATTACTTTGGCAGATAATGTCACCCATCTAAATAAATATTATATATATATATATATATATATATATATATATATATATATAGTTAACTAAATGTATGGTGCTTTTGGTTTATGTCAGTTTCATTGTTTGTTATGCTATAAATTGTTATGTTATGGTTGTAAGTGGTAAAAATAACTAGAAAATGTCATATTTTGCAGTTCTGAGTAATTACTACTTTAGTAAGGAAAAACGTATTTTCCTAGTACATTCATTGTCAGATTCATCAACCAGCAGCGAGCACTCTGCCTTCTAGCACAAGCGAGGGGCATGTTGAGGTACATTTGCTAACCGCGAGGGTTGTATGATGTAATTTATTTGCGGGCTGGAAGACGCACTCTTGTCTTATCTATTCCGAGGTTGTTTAATCGTAATATTAGATATTTAAAAATGCATGTATACTAGGGTTGAGGTTGGAGAATCTGACTAGTGATTATTTACCCGGGGTTCAACACCTGCTATAGTCACTATTTAATTGCTCTTCCAAAAGCAACACAGGCCTAATACGAGATATATAGCTGACTAAAGTAATGAGTGACCGTTTTAGATAATAATGGGACATATAGTCTTTGGTTGCATGCTATTTTATGTCAATCATATTGCTGCTTGTAGCCTATAACTGATGCTACGTTGTCTTATGCTGCCATCTATTGGAAATATTTAGCAATTAAAAGTTATTAAATTACGTACAGACATTGGTGAGGCAGCTGAGAAATAAAGTGTATTTTTCTTGTTAATTCCTTAGATCAGTCTCAAACCTGCCCTACGCCAATTGCTGGACTTTCACATAGAGGTTACTAGGTCACCCAGTTCACATTTGAAAAATAAAACGAATGTCTTGTTTATCAAGTGTTCTGTCTTGCAATTATACATATAATAAAATAACTACAAAAAAAGCAACAAAATAATCAAAATGCTATTTAATACAATAATTGTATTTACTACCATAATATTATTACTAAAATAGTTTCTAAAAGTGTTCTAGGCTACCCTACCTATAGAACGTTCTGAAGGCGAGTCGGTGTCACGGAGCTCAGTAGAACTAATAGGAGCTGGTAGGGTGAAAAATGCCCTAAAATAAGGCCTGTTTTTTCGAGATTACTTCATAACCAGGGACAGAAGGTAATATTATGAAACCGGGCTCCATGGCGGATGCAATTTACTAATTTTATCAGAAATAAACGTTGTAAAAAATGTCACTTGAGGCGCCCCGAAAATAATATAGAAAAGTTCAGTCCTTGGAGAACCGGACAGAGGGATCGTAGGCCAGCATCCGTCAACGAGAGAGGGAGAAGCCCTCCACGGTATTTAACAGCTGGAAGAAACAACCAGGGAGCTCCATCGGTCCACAAGAAATGCAGGCAGCCGGTGATGATGTAGTGGTAGCTAGGATAATTAGGATGCTGCTGGTAGAGTAGCTAGCTTAGCTAGCTGTACCGACTAGCTTGGCTAGCTAGCAGGTCGTTCGTCTGTCCCTCGAGGATGATGACGAATCCGGTGAACCACACAATTAAACAAGAATAGCGAGTGAAAAGGATCTGGCTACACTCATACTGTCACTGACCATTACGCAAAAAAGCAAATTGAACAATAAACTTCGGTGTCTCAACACTGTAGCGAACTCTGTCGTTGTTCCCCAAGATCACCTCAGACCACTCTGCGCGTAACTGGACAATATGCTTGGCGCCAAACCGTACGTGGACACGGACAGTTCTGTACGTGGACGCGGACAGTTCCAGAACGCGGACATGAGCAGAGCAACACAATAAACTAAACCAGGTTTTTAAAGTCAGGTACATTAGTAATATTCATTTTTTATTATGTAAAACAAAAATTAATCGTTTTTTAAAACAATATTTTGAGATCTGGGCCCGTATCCACAAAGAGTCTCAGAGTAGAACATTGGTCCTCTCTCTCCCCAGACAGACTAATTTTAGACCACTGACCCCTAAACAGAGATACAGCATGTTGGCAGGGACCCCCTCCTCTCTCTCCCCAGAGAGACTCATTTTAGACCACTAACCCCTAAACAGAGATACAGCATGTTGGTTGTGGTTAACACAGTGACAACTAATTCTTGAATGTACATCTGCCGCACTCTCAGAGAAATAAGTAGTACTGCTAGGTTTTACACAGTCAAATGTAACAAATAACTCCATTTTTTATAAAGAACTGTACACATGATACATTTGTAACATCAATATAAAAAATTGTTTAAAAAAATTAATCCAGTAATATGAGATCTGTATGTAAAACATTTACCTTTGAATTTAGCAGCTGTTTTTGTCCAGGGCCTGGTATCCCAAAAGCATCTTAAGGCTAAGTTAATCGTTAGAACCTTCGTAGGAGCATTGTTAAATCTCTGAGCTGTTTCCCAAAACCATCGTTATTAACGTTGCACTTGAAAACGCTCATATTCTATCACCTGCCTCAGACCACTTGTAGAACAGCTAAGTGCGTTATTATATGCTTTTTTGCCCTCCCGCGTCACTTTATACACAGAAGATCTCCACTAAACATAGAATCACATGGTTTATCGGTCTCTCTGTGACCACCGATAAATTCAGAACAAAGTTGACTTCAAATACAAAGTTGCAAATGTCTGTTGCACCCTCTATAACCACAGTGATTATTATTTGACCCTGCTGGTCATCTATGAACATTTGAAAATCTTGAAGAATGATCTGACCTTATAATCTCCCCCCAGCACAGCCAGAAGAGGACTGGCCACCCCTCAGAGCCTGGTTCCTCTCTAGGTTTCTTCCTAGGTTCCTGCCTTTCTAGGGAGTTTTTCCTAGCCACCGTGCTTCTACATCTGCATTGCTTGCTCTTTGGGGTTTTAGACTGGGTTTCTATATAAGCACTTTGTGACAACTGCTGATGTAAAAAAAAATATTCTGGGAATGCATATGAAGCAGACCAGGCCAGGGTTTGGGGTTTAAGAAGTCAATGAGAGATAAAAATGACTTCCTTTGTTGTCAATTTTGAAAATGTTCTGTCTTAAGTAGTTTAACAAACTGACACATTTTCATTTTAGTCAAAAAAACTTTATATGGAAGGAGTGCCTTTGATTTGACATCCAGCACATGTGCAGTTCGGCACAAGACGACCATTAGACCCAATGACGTATTTCTGTACATGCGCTTCAAATCAAATCAAATTGTATTTCTCACATGCGCCGAATACAACAGTTGTACACTTAACCGTGAAATGCTTACTTACGAGCCCTTTCCCAACAAAGCAGAGATAAAAAGTCACAAAAATTAGCTAAATAAAAAAAGGAAATATTAACACAATAAAATAACAATAACGAGGCTATAAGGAGTACCAGTACTGAGTCAATGTCCAGGGGTACCAGGTAGTTGAGGTAATAACTAGACTATAAACAAGGAGTACCAGTACTGAGTCAATGTCCAGGGGTACCAGGTAGTTGAGGTAATAACTAGACCATATACAAGGAGTACCAGTACTGAGTCAATGTCCAGGGGTACCAGGTAGTTGAGGTAATAACTAGACTATAAACAAGGAGTACCAGTACTGAGTCAATGTCCAGGGGTACCAGGTAGTTGAGGTAATAACTAGACTATATATAAGGAGTACCAGTACTGAGTCAATGTGCAGGGGTACCAGGTAGTTGAGGTAATAACTAGTCTATATCCAAGGAGTACCAGTACTGAGTCAATGTGCAGGGGTACCAGGTAGTTGAGGTAATAACTAGACTATATACAAGGAGTACCAGTACTAAGTCAATGTCCAGTGGTACAAGGTAGTTGAGGTAATATTTACATGTAGGTAGGTGTAAATTACATCTCCTCATCCAGGGAGTGCACACACACTCACACACACACACACACACACACACACACACACACACACACACAAACACACACACACTCACACACACACACACACACACACACACACAGGGAGGGAATGTTGTGTTTGTTTAATATTGTTTCAGGACTATGAAAATGGAAAAAAGTATTAGCCTACGGATTATGAAAACAACAAAAATAAATGGTAAAATGGGAGAGGATAAATGACTAGAGACAGTGTTGTTTAACTCACTGACCATGACCCATGAGTTCTTCTTACCTTTGTTCAGTAGAAAAGTCTCCCTCTCTAAAGTGTAGAGGAGGTTCCATAGACCAGTCACTCTTCATGGACACACAGCTGGGTACAGGGGAGGCTGGTCTCTCCTGCTTGATTGGGCTTCAAAACAACAGAGACAAACATTACGTCTCTCATCTACTCTGAGCTCAGATGGGGAAACATAACAAGAGTTTCATTCCAAAACGCTATATATATTCATTTTCAGAAATGTTTGTAAATTAGCATTTATTGTTTAAAGAAATTTTGAAAGAGATTGTGTGTTTTTTCACTAGCTAATCACGGCATTCAATGACAGACATGTATTTACATTTACATTTTCTTATCCAGAGCGACTTACAAATTGGAGCATTCACCTTATAGCCAGTGTTGTTTTTTTTGGGGGGGGGGGGGGGGGGGGGGGGGGGGGGTTAAGGGGGGGTAGAAGGATTACTTTATCCTATCCCAGGTATTCCTTAAAGAGGTTGGGTTTCAAATGTCTCCGGAAGGTGGTGAGTGACCTTGATGGTTTCATTTTAGAGAGACAAATAATCATGTTTTTTTGCTAAATGCTAAATATCTGCCTCACTCTCAGAGAAATAAGTAGTACTGCTAGGTTTTACACAGTAATAATATATCTGCCTCACTCTCAGAGAAATAAGTAGTACTGCTAGGTTTTACACAGTCAAATGTGACTGACCGGCTCGGTTACATAGCAAAATGTGAAATTGTGTTTTTTACATTGGATAAAAGTAGAGACTCAGCTAGAAAAAGGTATATCATACACTACAGTTGAGGAACAATGGGAAAGTAATTCTGCTTTGAAAGATGATAAACTTGTAACCTCAATTTTGAGAAAATGGCCTTTGAATGTTTTGGTTCACCTACTGGAGAGCTCTTCTTTATCTACAGTGGTGTTACTTTGGCAGATAATGTCAACCATCTAAATAAATAGTATATATATATATATATATATATAGTTAACTAAATGTGAAAATGTTTAACGTTTGATGGCTTTTCGCCAGACAACACCTCTTAGACTGTGGCTCACCACAACATGTACTCAGGTTAACATTGAGCGCGCTCACCAAGTAACCGTAACCTTGTTACCTGAGGTAAACCTACAGGGTTAAAGCTCACCAAGTAACCGTAACCTTGTTAATAATCAGTTACCTGAGGTAAACCTACAGGGTTAACGCTCACCAAGTAGCCGTAATCTTGTTAATAATAAGTTACCTGAGGTAAACCTACAGGGTTAGTGCTCACCAAGTAGCCGTAACCTTGGTAATAATAAGTTACCTGAGGTAAACCTACAGGGTTAACGCTCACCAAGTAGCTGTAACCTTGTTAATAATCAGTTACCTGAGGTAAACCTACAGGGTTAACGCTCACCAAGTAGCAGTAACCTTGTTAATAATAAGTTACCTGAGGTAAACCTACAGGGTTAACGTAGGCAGGTCTCATTGATAACAATAGTGAAGCTGGCATTGTGACGCAGAACAATGGGCTGGGAATAGAACGTTCTGAAGGCGAGTCGGTGTCACGGAGCTCAATAGAACTAATAGGAGCTGGCAGGGTGAAAAATGACCAAACATAAGGCCTGTTTTTTCGCGATTACTTCATAACCAGGGACAGAAGGTAATATTATGAAACTGGGCTCCATGGCGGATGCAATGAACTAATTTTATCTGAAATAAACGTTTTAACTTGAGGCGCCCCGAAAAAAAATATTCAAAAGTTCAGTACTTGGACACAGAGGGGTTAAACACTAAAGTTACCGTCAATCTAGTGAAGAGGGGAGAACCGGACAGAGGGAGCGTAGCCAGCATCCGTCAACGAGAGAGGGAGAAGCTCTCCACGGTATTTAACAGGTGGAAGAAACAACCAGGGAGCTCCATCGGTCCACAAGAAATGCAGACAGCCGGTGATGATGTAGTGGTAGCTAGGATAACTAGGATGCTGCTGGTAGAGTAGCTAGCTTAGCTAGCTGTACCGACTAGCTTGGCTAGCTAGCAGGTCGTTCTTCTGTCCCTCGAGGATGATGACGAATCCGGTGAACCACACAATTAAACAAGAAGAGCGAGTGAAAAGGATCTGGCTACACTCATACTGTCACTGACCATTACGCAAAAAAGCAAATTGAACAATAAACTTTGGTGTCTCAACACTGTAACAAACTCCGTTGTTGTTCCCCAAGATCACCTCAGACCACTCTGCTGGACAATATCCTTTCCGCCACACCGTACGTGGACGCGGACAGTTCTGGACAGGGACGCGGACAGTTCCAGAACGCGGACATGAGCAGAGCCACACAATAAACTAAACCCAGTCTTTACTGTGGCTTACATTAGTAATATTCTATTTTTTTATTATGTAAAACAAAAATTTGTTGTTTTATATAACCACATTTTGAGATCTGGGCCCATATCCACAAAGGGTCTCAGAGTAGAAAATTGGTCCTCTCTCTCCCCAGACAGACTCATTTTAGACCACTAACCCCTAAACAGCATGTTGGTTGTGGTTAACGCAGTGACAACTAATTCTTGAATGCACATCTGCCTCACTCTCAGAGAAATAAGTAGTACTGCTAGGTTTTACACAGTCAAATGTAACAAACAACGATTTTTTTTATAAAGAACTGTTCACATGATACATTTGTAACATCAATATTAAAAATTGTTTAAAAAACTAAATCCAGTAATATGAGATCTGTGTGTACAGTGGGGGAAAAAAGTATTTAGTCAGCCACCAATTTTGCAAGTTCTCCCACTTAAAAAGATGAGAGAGGCCTGTAATTTTCATCATAGGTACACGTCAACTATGACAGACAAATTGAGGAAAAAAAATCCAGAAAATCACATTGTAGGACTTTTAATGAATTTATTTGCAAATTATGGTGGAAAATAAGTATTTGGTCACCTACAAACAAGCAAGATTTATGGCTCTCACAGACCTGTAACTTCTTTTTTAAGAGGCTCCTCTGTCCTCCACTCGTTACCTGTATTAATGGCACCTGTTTGAACTTGTTATCAGTATAAAAAACACCTGTCCACAACCTCAAACAGTCACACTCCAAACTCCACTATGGCCAAGACCAAAGAGCTGTCAAAGGACACCAGAAACAAAATTGTAGACCTGCACCAGGCTGGGAAGAATGAATCTGCAATAGGTAAGCAGCTTGGTTTGAAGAGATCAACTGTGGGAGCAATTATTAGGAAATGGAAGACATACAAGACCACTGATAATCTCCCTCGATCTGGGGCTCCACGCAAGAGCTCACCCCGTGGGGTCAAAATGAACACAAGAACGGTGAGCAAAAATCCCAGAACCACACGGGGGGACCTAGTGAATGACCTGCAGAGAGCTGGGACCAAAGTAACAAAGCCTACCATCAGTAACACACTACGCCGTCAGGGATTCAAATCCTGCAGTGCAAGACGTGTCCCCCTGCTTAAGCCAGTACATGTCCAGGCCCGTCTGAAGTTTGCTAGAGTGCATTTGGATGATCCAGAAGACGATTGGGAGAATATCATATGGTCAGATGAAACCAAAATGGAACTTTTTGGTAAAAACTCAACTCGTCGTGTTTGGAGGACAAAGAATGCTGAGTTGCATCCAAAGAACACCATACCTACTGTGAAGCATGGGGGTGGAAACATCATGCTTTGGGGCTGTTTTTCTGCAAAGGGACCAGGACGACTGATCCGTGTAAAGGAAAGAATGAATGGGGCCATGGATCGTGAGATTTTGAGTGAAAACCTCCTTCCATCAGCAAGGGCATTGAAAATGAAACGTGGCTGGGTCTTTCAGCATGACAATGATCCCAAACACACCGCCCGGGCAACGAAGGAGTGGCTTCGTAAGAAGCATTTCAAGGTCCTGGAGTGGCCTAGCCAGTCTACAGATCTCAACCCCATAGAAAATCTTTGGAGGGAGTTGAAAGTCTGTGTTGCCCAGCGACAGCCCCAAAACATCACTGCTCTAGAGGAGATCTGCATGGAGGAATGGGCCAAAATACCAGCAACAGTGTGTGAAAACCTTGTGAAGACTTACAGAAAACGTTTGACCTGTGTTATTGCCAACAAAGGGTATATAACAAAGTATTGAGAAACTTTTGTTATTGACCAAATACTTATTTTCCACCATAATATGCAAATAAATTCATTAAAAATCCTACAATGTGATTTTCTGGATTTTTTTTCCTCATTTTGTCTGTCATAGTTGACGTGTACCTATGATGAAAATTACAGGCCTCTCTCATCTTTTTAAGTGGGAGAACTTGCACAATTGGTAGCTGACTAAATACTTTTTTTCCCCACTGTAAGTGCATTCATCTTAAGATATCTAGGTGAGACAACCACATATATCACAGTCAAATATACAGGATACGAACATTCAATTCCAGCTAAACAATGGATATATAGCATTTAGCCAAAAAAAACATTTATTTTTATACACATCTCAAATCCATTAATAAAAACTCTGAGAACAGTAATATTGAAGGTATCCAAGGCAATCTTTTCTGCTGAAAAACAATTGTGGATATAGCGTTTTGGAAATAAACTTAAGAATTCTTAATCAAAATTGTCATCTCACCTCTTAGCTTTGGTGTCATGTCCCCCAGAGAGACTCATTTTAGAGGCAGGACCCCCCTCCTCTCTCTCCCCAGAGAGACTCGTTTTAGAGGCAGGGCCCCCCTCCTCTCTCTCTCCAGAGAGACTCATTTTAGAGGCAGGACCCCCCTCCTCTCTCTCCCCAGAGAGACTCATTTTAGAGGCAGGGTCCCCCTCCTCTCTCTCCAGAGAGACTCGTTTTAGACCACTGACCCCTAAACAGAGATGCAGAATGTTGGTTGTGGTGAACACAGTGACAACTAATTCTGAAATGTCCATTGTTCTCTTTTACTCATGATCTCTTAGAAATAAAACATTTACTAACAGACATATCGAAACAGTCAGGCTATTTAATGCAATCAGATGAACATCTGGTTGTGACATCTCTTCTCCATGTTAACTGTCAATAATAATAATAAGTCACTGTTTGTTAAGGTAGTTATAGACAGTGCAGCAACACAAGGCCATGTCTCATACTTATTTGTATTCATTAAAAGTCGGCCATTTGTTGTCTTTCAATTTGAGAATGTAGACAGAAGGGCTAAAACGGGCATAATTGCTCTGAGGGGAAATCATTGATCCATTCAGAAAGTATTTTTGCAACAAGTAGAAGATTTATATTATGTAAAGTAGGCTAGGTTATAATATATAATAGCGGTTTGTTAGTGATATGCAGATGGAGGTCTATACCTCAGCTATAGCCTACATATCCTAGATGACCAGCCTAAACCTGTTCAGATCAGTCCCATAACGTTACAGGCCTACCAGTAGCAGGACAGAGCATGTAGCCTAGGCATGATATGTTTCACATTTCCAACAGAGACCATCAGGTTGGTCAGCATGATAAATTATCATATATCAAACCTACTCTGACTATTGAATGTTTGTAAACGACCTAACTTTCTAATATAATAGTTATATGTAGCCTAGACTTACCAGAGTCTGCCTGTCTTTCCTTCAAATCAACACATTTATCCTAATTATAATGTTGCCGAGAAACGTGTCCTACAGTTTCAACAGCCATTTTGTAAGTGCGTAGGCTGCACACTTACTTTTAATTGCATATGAGGAAACTGGTGCGGCCGCCTGTTTTCTTGCAGATGAAGTAGCCTCTCATAGGGAACTCATTCAACCAGCCTAAACAACAGTAAATAAAATATGTAAAATGGTCAAGAAACAATGGTGTAAAGAGAATCCTGTCCTCCTAATATAGCCATGTACATTAAAGAGAGGTGTATTGCTACAGATGTAGGATCTTAATTTGAGCCCATTTGCTACAGCAGGAAAATAATCATGAAGCAACACGACATTTGAAATATTATGTGGATTATAATAAATTGACATTTTTCAGAAGAGAAAGGTGGAAAAGTGGAAATTACAAACTTCAGAATACTTTTTAACCCTCAAATACACAACAAGTTTTAGTTCTCCTGCAACAGGCTGATTAAATTAAGATCCTTCATCTGTACAGAACTTGTCTTTATCTAAACCAAGGCAGTTTGCATTATTAGCAATGATGTTGCAACTGTCAGCTGCTGTAAACCTATCTGATTGGATATTATGGACCCCCGTCCTTTCCCCATGCTGTGGCCCTCACCAACTGGCCATCTGGCCCAGTGAGAATAAAGGACTATACACTCTATGCTGCACACCACATCAAGCCATCTCTGAACTGTACACTACCATCTGGTCCATAGAGACTAAAGGACTATACACTCTATGCTGCTCACCACATCAAGCCATCTCTGAACTGTACACTACCATCTGGTCCATAGAGACTAAAGGACTATACACTCTATGCTGCACACCACATCAAGCCATCTCTGAACTGTACACTACCATCTGGTCCATAGAGACTAAAGGACTATACACTCTATGCTGCACACCACATCAAGCCATCTCTGAACTGTACACTACCATCTGGCCCATAGAGACTAAAGGACTATACACTCTATGCTGCTCACCACATCAAGCCATCTCTGAACTGTACACTACCATCTGGTCCATAGAGACTAAAGGACTATACACTCTATGCTGCTCACCACATCAAGCCATCTCTGAACTGTACACTACCATCTGGTCCATAGAGACTAAAGGACTATACACTCTATGCTGCACACCACATCAAGCCATCTCTGAACTGTACACTACCATCTGGTCCATAGAGACTAAAGGACTATACACTCTATGCTGCACACCACATCAAGCCATCTCTGAACTGTACACTACCATCTGGCCCATAGAGACTAAAGGACTATACACTCTATGCTGCTCACCACATCAAGCCATCTCTGAACTGTACACTACCATCTGGTCCATAGAGACTAAAGGACTATACACTCTATGCTGCTCACCACATCAAGCCATCTCTGAACTGTACACTACCATCTGGTCCATAGAGACTAAAGGACTATACACTCTATGCTGCACACCACATCAAGCCATCTCTGAACTGTACACTACCATCTGGTCCATAGAGACTAAAGGACTATACACTCTATGCTGCACACCACATCAAGCCATCTCTGAACTGTACACTACCATCTGGTCCATAGAGACTAAAGGACTATACACTCTATGCTGCACACCACATCAAGCCATCTCTGAACTGTACACTAAATAACTGAACTATACTGCATTAGCACTCTGTTCATCTCTCTTAGATATATTTATACTGGTACTGTATATGTATACCCACTGTACTGTATATCTGTATACCAACTGTATTCCCACTGTACTGTATCTGTATATCAACTGTATTCCCACTGTACTGTATATCTGTATATCAACTGTATACCCACTGTACTGTATATCTGTATATCAACTGTATACCCACTGTACTGTATATCTGTATACCAACTGTATTCCCACTGTACTGTATATCTGTATATCAACTGTATTCCCACTGTACTGTATATCAACTGTATTCCCACTGTACTGTATATCTGTATATCAACTGTATTCCCACTGTACTGTATATCTGTATATCAACTGTATACCCACTGTACTGTATATCTGTATACCAACTGTATTCCCACTGTTCTGTATATCTGTATATCAACTGTATACCCACTGTACTGTATATCTGTATACCAACTGTATACCCACTGTACTGTATATCTGTATACCAACTGTATTCCCACTGTACTGTATATCTGTATACCAACTGTATTCCCACTGTACTGTATATCTGTATATCAACTGTATTCCCACTGTACTGTATATCTGTATATCAACTGTATACCCACTGTACTGTATATCTGTATACCAACTGTATTCCCACTGTACTGTATATCTGTATATCCACTGTTCATTATCTTATAGCTCTATGCTCACTCTTCCTAGTTGTGTATAATGTTGTACAGACATTTGTGTAAACTCTTCTGTCTCTAAATGTTGTCTGTCACTATCACCATGTAGAATTATGTGTACAGATGTAAGATTTAATTTGATCACCCCCCCCCCCCCCCCCCACTGCAGAATAACTTTCCCGCAACGCAGGAAATGTAAAACTTGTAGTGTATTTTAGGTTTTAAAAGGCTTTTGAAGTTTGTAATTTCCACTTACAAATTCCAGACTTGAGTTTCGCTTAATAAAAATGTATCAACCGGTACAAAAATGTCCATTAATTATAATTCACATAATAATTCACATTTCCTGTTGCTGCAGGAATATTTTCCTGCTGTAGCAAACTGGCTCAAATTAAGATCCTACATATGTATGTGCAAATGTACTTGGCGAATAAAGGTGATTCTGATTCTGCAAAGGTTGAGTCTCTAGATTCCCTTATTGCTCTGGGGAAATAATGAAATGGTTGTCATAGTGATTTAAACTGGGACTGGTTTTCTCCAAACTCTGAGACCATGTCATTTGTTATATTTCACCCTATTGATAAAGGAAGCTAGAAGGCTGAACCCAGAAGACAACTCTAAATCAACACTAACTGATTTTATCCTAAAATCCTTTCACTCATATTGTCTCTTTGTTCAACGGACGTTGGGTAGCCTGTGATATTAATAGTGTAGAAAACAGTGGGGCAGGGCAGTGAACCCAGGTCGCTGGCGAAAAAGGCAAACACCCTAAGCATCGCAGCAATATGGTTAAACCTAATTATAACCTGTCTATAGGGTTAAACCTAATTATAACCTGTCTATAGGGTTAAACCTAATTATAACCTGTCTATAGGGTTAAACCTAATTATAACCTGTCTATAGGGTTAAACCTAATTATAACCTGTCTATAGGGTTAAACCTAATTATAACCTGTCTATAGGGTTAAACCTAATTATAACCTGTCTATAGGGTTAAACCTAATTATAACCTGTCTATAGGGTTAAACCTAATTATAACCTGTCTATAGGGTTAAACCTAATTATAACCTGTCTATAGGGTTAAACCTAATTATAACCTGTCTATAGGGTTAAACCTAATTATAACCTGTCTATAGGGTTAAACCTAATTATAACCTGTCTATAGGGTTAAACCTAATTATAACCTGTCTATAGGGTTAAACCTAATTATAACCTGTCTATAGGGTTAAACCTAATTATAACCTGTCTATAGGGTTAAACCTAATTATAACCTGTCTATAGGGTTAAACCTAATTGTAACCTGTCTATAGGGTTAAACCTAATTATAACCTGTCTATAGGGTTAAACCTAATTATAACCTGTCTATAGGGTTAAACCTAATTATAACCTGTCTATAGGGTTAAACCTAATTATAACCTGTCTATAGGGTTAAACCTATTGCTGCGATGGGAATTGTAACCTGTCTCACACTGCCCCCTATAAAAGCAAGTCCTGTGATTCGACTACTCAGACCCCTCACACATCCGGGCCGTGCATTCTGATGGCCTCACAGACACCATACTACTTCTGACACCAATGTAGCAAACAGCGGGGCAGGGAAGCGAACCCAGGTTGCACGTGTAAAAGGCAAACAACCTACGCATCGCACCAATAGGGTTAACCCACATGGTGGGAATTGGAATGTGGCTCACACTGCCCCCTCCGACCAGGAAGTCGACTACTCACACGTCCGGGCCGTGCGTTCTGATGACCTCACAGCCGCCATTCCACTTCTGACACCAATGTAATTCTCTGGCAACAGCTCTGGTGGACATTCCTGCAGTCAGCATGCCAATGGCACGCTCCCTCAAAACCTGAGACATCTGTGGCATTGTGTTTTGTGACAAAACTGCACATTTTCGAGTGGCCTTTTATTGTCTCCAGCACAAGGTGTACCTGTGTAATGATCATGCTGTTTAATCAGCTTCTTGATATTCCACCCCTGTCAGGTGGATGGATTATCTTGGCAACGGAGAAATGCTCACTAACAGGGATGTTAACAAATTTGTGCACAAAATTGGAGAGAAATATGCTTTTTGTGCATATGGAACATTTCTGGCATATTTTATTTAAGCTCATGAAACATGGGACCAACACTTTACATGTTGCGTTTATACACTGCTCAAAAAAATAAAGGGAACACTAAAATAACACATCCTAGATCTGAAAGAATGAAATAATCTTATTAAATACTTTTTTCTTTACATAGTTGAATGTGCTGACAACAAAATCACACAAAAAATATCAATGGAAATCAAATTTTACAGGCTGATCCAACTTTGATGTAATGTCCTTAAAACAAGTCAAAATGAGCCTCAGTAGTGTGTGTGGCCTCCACGTGCCTGTATGACCTCCCTACAACGCCTGGGCATGCTCCTGATGAGGTGGCGGATGGTCTCCTGAGGGATCTCCTCCCAGACCTGGACTAAAGCATCCGCCAACTCCTGGACAGTCTGTGGTGCAATGTGGCGTTGGTGGATGGAGCGAGACATGATGTCCCCGATGTGCTCAATTGGATTCAGGTCTGGGGAACGGGTAGGCCAGTCCATAGCATCAATGCCTTCCTCTTGCAGGAACTGCTGACACACTCCAGCCACATGAGGTCTAGCATTGTCTTGCATTAGGAGGAACCCAGGGCCAACTGCACCAGCATAGGGTCTAACAAGGGGTCTGAGGATCTCATCTCGGTACCTAATGGCAGTCAGGCTACCTCTGGCGAGCACATGGAGGGCTGTGCGGCCCCCCAAAGAAATGCCACCCCACACCATGACTGACCCACCGCCAAACCAGTCATGCTGAAGGATGTTGCAGGCAGCAGAACGTTCTCCACAGCGTCTCCAGACTCTGTCACGTCTGTCACATGTGCTCAGTGTGAACCTGCTTTCATCTATGAAGAGCACAGGGCGCCAGTGGCAAATTTGCCAATCTTGGTGTTCTCTGGCAAATGCCAAACGTCCTGCACGGTGTTGGGCTGTAAGCACAACCCCCACCTGTGGACGTCGGGCCCTCATACCACCCTCATGGAGTCTGTTTCTGACCGTTTGAGCAGACACATGCACATTTGTGGCCTGCTGGAGGTCATTTTGCAGGGCTCTGGCAGTGCTCCTCCTGCTCCTCCTTGCACAAAGGCGGAGGAAGCAGTCCTTCTGCTGGGTTGTTGCCCTCCTACGGCCTCCTCCACGTCTCCTGGTGTACTGGCCTGTCTCCTGGTAGCGCCTCCATGCTCTGGACACTACGGTGACAGACACAGCAAACCTTCTTGCCACAGCTCGCATTGATGTGCCATCCTGGATGAGCTGCACTACCTGAGCCACTTGTGTGGGTTGTAGACTCCGTCTCATGCTACCACTAGAGTGAAAGCACCGCCAGCATTCAAAAGTGACCAAAACATCAGCCAGGAAGCATAGGAACTGAGAAGTGGTCTGTGGTCACCACCTGCAAAACCAGTCCTTTATTGGGGGTGTCTTGCTAATTGCCTATAATTTCCACCTGTTGTCTATTCCATTTGCACAACAGCATGTGAAATGTATTGTCAATCAGTGTTGCTTCCTAAGTGGACAGTTTGATTTCACAGAAGTGTGATTGACTTGGAGTTACATTGTGTTGTTTAAGTGTTCCCTTTATTTTTTTGAGCAGTGTATTTTTGTTTAGTATAGATAAAAACACAAAGCTTCCAGCAGAGGTCAGTGCTCTTCTGACAGCTGTCAGATGGTAGTGTGATGTCCGAAGCTTCGACCGTCATCATCACGTAGTATTGTTACTTTGATACAAGCATTGATACGTTGTGTCCAATCAGTAGTGCTTTGAAAACTGCAACGGCGCATCAGACCACCGGTTTTAATCGTCCAATCCCTAGTGTCCACTGAATGTTGACTAGCAACAAGAAAGTGGTACCTAAAAGACTCCCACCATGAGTGCCCATTGAAGTGGCTCCAGACGAGGATATCTGAAATAAAAACCCTCCAACTTACAATATGGAGTAAAAAAACAAGTGGAGCAAACCAAACCAAACCAGACCAAACCAGACCAAACCAGACCAGACCAAACCAGACCAAACCAGACCAAACCAAACCAGACCAAACCAGACCAAACCAGACCACACCAAACCAAACCAAACCAGACCAAACCAGACCAAACCAGACCACACCAAACGAGACCAAACCAAACCAAACCAGACCAAACCAAACCAAACCCTGGGAGATACAAGACAGAAAGACTTTGTTCATCAACTTAAAGAAGCAGAGCTACAAAGAGGTGCCAGTCTTCTAACATCTCTAAGGCCAACCAGAACACTGGACCAGCTGCTCTTCAATATCACATAACAGATGGAACCCTTCTGACTAAAGAGATGACAAGCCAGCACAGGCATAAGCATACTGTCTAATGAGGTGGCGCCAAGAGGTGCGGCCAACGTGCTAACGTCCAACCTCAAAATATAAATGGAAATACCAAAGCCTGTAACAACATGTAGTCGTGACTGATATCTTTCACCTCATCTCCCTGTTACTGTTTGTTAAGGTAGTTATAGACAGTGCAGCAACACAAGGCCACATTCCTCTCAGCCCTTCCACTCTCTCAGGCTAATGTGTATTTATTAAAAGTAGACTATTTCTTTCAATCTGTTCTTTTCTAAACGTATCTGAGAATGTAGACAGAAGGGCTAAAACGGGCATGATTGATCTGAGGGGAAATCATTGATACATTCAGAAAGTATTTTTGCAACAAGTAGGAGATTTATATTATGTAAAGTAGGCTAGGTTATAATATATAATAGCGGTTTGTTAGTGATATGCAGATGGAGGTCTATACCTCAGCTATAGCCTACATATCCTAGATGACCAGCCTAAACCGGTTCAGATCAGTTCACATAGGCTATCAGTAGCAGGATTGATCACCTACAAATCGGTTTTCAGTCCAAATAACAGGGCATGTAAACTAGGCCAAATATTCTCAAAACATTTCCTAAAGAGACCATCTGGGCCCGTTTCCCAAAAGCACCTGAAGGCTAAGTTAATCATTAGAACCTTTGTAGTATTGTTAAATCTCCAAGCTGTTTTCAAAACCATTGTTTCTTTATTTTTACTATTTTCTACATTGTAGAATAAGAGTGAAGACATAAAAATTATGAATTATGAATATGGAATCATGTAGTAACCAAAAAAGTGTTAAACAAATCAAAATATATGTTATATTTGAGATTCTTTAAATAGCCACCCTTTGCCTTGATGACAGCTTTGCACACTCTTGGCATTCTCTCAACCAGCTTCATGAGGTAGTCACCTGGAATGCATTTCAATTAACAGGTGTGCCTTCTTTTAATATGCCATTTAGCAGACGCTTTTATCCAAAGCCACTTACAGTCATGTGTGCATAAATGTTTACGTATGGGTGGTCCCGGGTATCAAACTCACTACCCTGGCGTTACAAGCGCCATGCTCTACCAATTGAGCTACAGAGGACCACATTTGTCATTTGTTCTTAAACGGATGAGGATGTCGTTTGTTCTTAAAAGTTAATTTGTGGAATTTCTTTCCTTCTAAATGCGTTTCAGCCAATCAGTGCTAGATGCGTCACTACAGACCCTGGTTCTATTCCAGGCTGTATCACAACCGTCTGTGATTGGGAGTCCCATAGGGCTGCGCACAATTGCCCAAGCGTTGTCCGGGGTAGGCCGTCATTGTAAATAAGAACTTGTTCTTAACTGACTTGTCTACTTAAATAAAGGTTAAATTAAAAAAGGTTGAGTCTCTAGATTTCCTTGCTGCTCTGGGGAAATAATGAAATGGTTGTCATAGTGATTTAAACTGGGACTGGTTATCTCCAATCTGAGGCCATGTCATTTATTATATTTCACCCAATTGATAAAGGAAGCTAGAAGGCTGAACCCAGAAGACAACTCTAAATAAACACTAACTGATATAATCCTAAAATCCTTTCACTCATATTGTAATGTATCTTTGTTCAACGGATGTCGGGAAGCCTATGATATCAATAGTGTAGCAAACAGCGGGGCAGGGCGGTAAAGCCAGGTCACTGGCCAAAAAGGCAAACACCCTACGCATCGCAGCAATGGGAATTGTAACCTGACTCACACTGTCCCCTACAAAAGTCCCGTGCTTCGACTACTCAGACCCCTCACATGTCCGGGCCATGAATTCTGATGGCCTCACAGACATCATACTACTTCTGACACCAATGTAGTGAACAGCGGGGCAGGGAAGTGAACCCAGGTTGCATGTGTAAAAGGCAAACATCCTACACATCGCGCCGTTGGCGCCAATTGGGTTACTTGGTTGGCATTGTGACGTGGCTCATTTAGCGAGGATCACTACAATATAGTAGAACTATGATACAATTACATTTATCATATGAAATGTTAAATGTAGAACTATAATATATGAATATATTGAATTTGACTTGCCCATGTTCAGTTAGCTCCATTTTGTATGATTAAACTGACACGTACCTGTCTCAGTAGAAGTCGACTGTTAGGTCTGAGTGTTTTACTTCCATTCACTGTACTAAAATTACACCATACATTTAATTTCTCTACACACTTTACAATCATTCCTGGCAGGATTCTCACCTTGTAGCCTGAATTCACAACCAGAACATGTCAAGTCATTGAGATATCTACTGTTCTGCTGAGAGAGCACCTTCCTGATGACTAGCACTCTGTGTATTCTTATGGGTGAAGTCTGATCTGGAATGTGAAGCTAACTGAAATGTAGATAAGCTTTGAAAAAACAGTATATCTAGCTAGCATCATAGTACACCCCTCAGGCTACATACAGGTTTCAGCATGAGGCAGACATCAACAGCCGAGTTGTAGGCTACTACCTGGGTCATATTCATTAGTTTACACCGCAGCCAACAGTTTTAAAATGTTGCAACAAACCGTTTTTTTTTGTCATTTAGCAGACACTCTTATCCAGAACGACTTACAGTTAGTGAGTGCATACATTATTTTTCATACTGCCCCCCCGTGGGAATCGAACCCACAACCCTGGCATTGCAAACACCATTCTCTACCAACTGAGCTACATCCCTGCCAGCAATTCCCTCCCTTACCCTGGGCTAATTGTGCACCACCCCAGGGGTCTCCCGGTCGCAGCCAGCTACGACTTTACTTTCTTTTTACTTTTCTCTTTTTTAAATTTTAAATTTGAAAAGGAATTTTCCCACACAGCAGGAAATGCATACTTGTAATGTATTCAAGGTTTAAAAAGGCTTCTAAAGTTTATAATTTCCACTTCAAAATGTCAGACTTATTTTGCTATAATGAAAAATTTATCAACCCCTACAAAAAATGTCCATTAATTATAATCCACATAATAATTCACATTTCCTGTTGCTGCAGGATTATTTTCCTGCTGAGAAAAACTGGGTGAAATTAAGATATGGCATCTGTAAGTGCATTCATCTTACGATAGCTAGGTGAGACAACCACATATCACAGTCATATATACAGGATACAAACATTTTATTCTAGCTGAACAATGGAAATGTAGTGTTTTGCAAACAACAACAAAAAAATGCATACACATTTAAAATCTATGAATAAAAAATCGGAGAAAATATTAGCAATAAATTATATTTAAAAAAAACACAAATGTGATTTTTTGGGGGAAATAGCGTTTTGGAAATAAACATAATAAATTCTTCATAAAATTGTCATCTCACCTCTTAGCTTTGGGGTCATGTTCCCCAGAGAGACTCATTTTAGAGGCAGGGACCCCCTCCTCTCTCTCCCCAGACAGACTCATTTTAGAGGCAGGGCCCCCCTCCTCTCTCTCCCCAGAGAGACTCATTTTAGACCACTGACCCCTAAACAGAGATGCAGCATGTTGGTTGTGGTTAACACAGTGACAACTCATTCTAGAATGTCAATTGTTCTCTTTTCCTCATGATCTCTTAGAAATAAAACATTTATTAACAGACACATGCAAATAGTCGGGTGATTTAATTGTATCACAGGAACATTGTTACATTCCTCAACAAGAAATAAAACATTGTCTCTCAAACAGAAGAAGGAACTAACAGAGAGCCACTAACAACAACCAAAACGAAACAGGTGGTTTTAGGAGGGGTTCTGAAAGACACTCATGGGGGTGTCCACTAGTGGTGGGAAACAGAGGCTTTCTGAACCCTTTGGGGCTTTCACCAAATTGTGCCGAAAACGCCATGGATAGATTTGAGTGCTAATAAACAACATTTAGTTAGAATGTGGGGTTCACTTTTTGCCTCCAGGTTCACTATGTTTTCAAAAATGATGCATCTGTGGTATTATTTAGGATACTAAATACAGAAGATTATCATAGGTTACACTAAATAAAACACATTATTTAAACAACAATGGGAAATCCCAATCCCCGTCCCTACCTGCTGAGCTCCCATTCAGGGGCTACAAACTGGAAGACATCAAACTAAATGTATAAATAAGGTGTCCAGTAGAGGTCAGTGTTTGAAAGAGACTTTGCATCAAAATAAAAAGCACTGGCACCAGGGAGAAATCAGTGAGATCGCTCGCATTTTGTGAGGCCGGTTGGACGTACTGCCAAATTCTCTAAAACGACGTTGGAGGCAGCTTATGGTAGAGAAATTAACATTAAATTATCTTTCAACAGCTCTGGTGGTCATTCCTGCAGTCAGCATGCCAATGGCACGCTCCCTCAAAACCTGAGACATCTGTGGCATTGTGTTGTGTGAGAAAACTGCACATTTTCGAGTGGCCTTTTATTGTCCCCAGCACAAGGTGTACCTGTGCAATTATCATGCTGTTTAATCAGCTTCTTGATATTTCACCCCTGTCAGGTGGATGGATTATCTTGGTAACTGAGAAATGCTCACTAACAGGGATGTTAACACATTTGTGCACAAAATTGGAGAGAAATAAGCTTTTTGTGCGAATGGAACATTTCTGGAATCTTTACATGTTGCGTTTATATTTTTGTTCAGTATAGATACAAACACAAAGCTTCCAGCAGAGGTCAGTGCTCTTCTGAGACCTGTCATGGAAGTGTGATATCCGAAGCTTCGACCGTCATCATCACGTAGTTTTGTTACTTTGATACAAGCATTGATACGTTGTGTCGAATCAGTAGTGCTTTTAAAACTGCAACGTCGCATCGGAGCTCCAGTATTAATCGACCAATCCCTAGTGTCCACTGAATGTTGACTAGCAACAAGAAAGTGGTACCTAAAGGACACCCACCATGAGTGCCCATTGAAGTGGCTCCAGACGAGGACATCTGAAATAAAACCCTCCAACTTTCAATATGGAGTAAAAAAACAAGTGGAGCAAACCAGACCAAACCAGACCAAACCAGACCATACCAAACCAAACTAGACCAGACCAGACCAAACCAGACCACACCAAACCAGACCAAACCAGATCAAACCAGACCAAACCAGACCAAACCAAACCACACCACACCAGACCACACCAAACCAGACCAAACCAAACCACACCAGACCAAACCAGACCAAACCAAACCACACCAGACCAAACCAGACCAAATCAGACCAGACCAAACCAGACCAAACCAGACCAATCCAGACCAGACCACACCAAATCAGACCAAACCAGACCAAACCAAACCAAACCAAACCCTGGGAGATACAAGACAGAAAGACTTTGTTCATCAACTTAAAGAAGCAGAGCTACAAAGAGGTGCCAGTCTTCTAACATCTCTAAGGCCAACCAGAACACTGGACCAGCTGCTCTTCAATATCACATAACAGATGGAACCCTTCTGACTAAAGAGATGACAAGCCAGCACAGGCATAAGCATACTGTCTATTGAGGTGGCGCCAAGAGGTGCGGCCAACGTGCTAACGTCCAACCTCAAAATATAAATGGAAATACCAAAGCCTGTAACAACATGTAGTCGTGACTGATATCTTTCACCTCATCTCCCTGTTACTGTTTGTTTAGGTAGTTATAGACAGCAGGGGCGGTGTGTTCATTAGGGCGATATGGGCGACGCACTGCCAAACGGGAAAAGGAAGGGATTTTTTTTCTAATCAATTATATCACGGCAACAGTAGTTCAGTGTTCTAATCTAGACGTCTGATCTGCCACTAAATGTCCAATCAGGCTAAAGTCGTGCTTCAAATGTCCCCGCCCGTTTTGGGGCGATTTCAGTCAGGTTGAAAATCGCCCAGAAGTCTCTCATAGCCTCTAATGTAAAATATTTTTTTTTCAAATATCAGAGCTTTCAATACAATCTCTATGGGTTTCTGAGGGCTTGCACTTACGCGCTTTCGTCATACGTAACATAACCATGAACGTAACTAAGAAACTTCTCTTTCACCCTGAAGGCGGCACGGCAGACAGCACCGCTTGGACAGCGACTGGTGTAACCGACATGCACCATCTTTCAGAAAAGATTAAGAAAAATGAGCTGTCAAAGACCCACATGGATAGCTGTTTGAGATTGTCTGCTTTGGGGAGAGTGAATATATTTACTACGACACTAGCTGTCCGCCGCCACAACAATGAGGTTAGCAACAGCAGAGTCGTGAACACTGTCTACGAGAATCGAGACGACCTCATAGAATGTTTTGAAGCCATCCGGACGGGTTCATTCATTCACGGGTTCATTCACATAGACAACAATACTGTACAAAGCCAACAAACACATTGGTCTGTTTGCCTTCAGGGACTCCTCTCAACAGCAGCTGCAAGAAGCAACAGGAGCCAAAAGACCCAGAACAGCGTTGAGAGAAGAGGAGAAGCAGAGGCTGTCTGAAGAGGTCTGCAACACCATCCTGGATCACACCAAAGAAAGGTTCTCTTTCTCTGGCCACCTTGTGAGTGCTACCTTACTGCAAGCAGACATGTTAGAAAGGTACTGCCATTCAAAAAAATAAAAAATCTGTTCATGTTCATTTTTACAAATCTATACAATTGGCCAGAATATGGTTGTTCATTTTTACAAAGCCATACAGATAGCTATGTTTACCTTTTCTAGAAATTACTTTCAAATTCTGTTTTCAGGCGAAATGTCTATCACTGTTCATTTTCACAAATCTATACAAGAGGGCAGAATATGGAAGTCTATAAAAATTTCTTATTACCAATAACTTTCATCAATGTTTTCAGTAGCCTCTATCAAAAGCTCCTGCTTGCTTGTTGTGAATTATGCTCAGGTGCACATATTTCCAATTCAACCATGAGGCAAAAAATGTGGTAAAAGCTCTTGTTGATCCTGCAATCTGAACAAATACCAAGATGCTGTATTTTCAGCTGATATTTCATTTGTTTATGGAAATGCATATTGTTTATGCATTGTTGAGGAATGTGAAAGAACACCCTTGATTATTTTTACTGTGATAACTTATTTTGCTTTTGTAAGCCAACACTTTTGAGATCAGTCAATAAATGCTTCTGGTATTGACTTATATGCTGCCCCTGTCTTCATGTTGTTGCTGGACATATCTTTTAAAAAATGTGTGTAGGTCACCTAAATCGTCAGAAAAATTGCCCCCCCTGAGAATTTTTTCAGGAGCCGCCACTGATAGACAGTGCAGCAACACAAGGCCACATTCCTCTCAGCCCTTCCACTCTCTCAGGCTAATGTGTATTTACTAAAAGTAGACTATTTATTTCAATCTGTTATTCTCTAAACGTATCTGAGAATGTAGACAGAAGGGCTAAAACGGGCATGATTGATCTGAGGGGGATCAGTGATCCGTACAGAAAGGTTTTTTGCAACAAGTAAGAGATTTTATATTATGTAAAGTAGGCTAGGTTTTACTGTATAATAGCAGTTTGTTAGTGATATGCAGATCAAGGTCTATACCTCGGCTATAGCCTACATATCCTAGATGACCAGCCTAAACCTGTTCAGATCAGTTCCCATTGGCTATCAGTAGCAGGACTGATCACCTACAAATCGGTTTTCAGTCTAAATAACAGGGCATGTAGCCTAGGTCAAATATTCTCAAAACATTTCCTAAAGAGACCATCTGGGCCCGGTTTCCCTAAAGTATCTGAAGGCTAAGTTAATCGTTAGAACCTTTGTAGGAGTATTGTTAAATCTCCAAGCTGTTTCCAAAACCATTGTTTCTTTATTTTTACTATTTTCTACATTGTAGAATAAGAGTGAAGACATACAAATTATGAATTATGAAAATGGAATCATGTAGTAACCAAAAAAGTGTTAAACAAATCAAAATATATGTTACATTTGAAATTCTTTACATAGCCACCCTTTGCCTTGATGACAGCTTTGCACACTCTTGGCAATCTCTCAACCAGCTTCATGAGGTAGTCACCTGGAATGCATTTCAATTAACAGGTGGGTCTTCTTTTAACATGCCATTTAGCAGACGCTTTTATCCAAAGCGACTTACAGTCATGTGTGCATACATTTTTACATATGGGTGGTCCCGGGGATCAAACCCACTACCATGGCGTTACAAGAGCCATGCTTTACCAATTGAGCTACAGAGGACCACATTCGTCATCTATTCTTAAAAGTTAATTTGTGGAATTTCTTTCCTTCTTAATGCGTTTGAGCCAATCAGTGCTAGAGGCGTCACTACAGACCCTGGTTCTATTCCAGGCTGTATCACAACCGTCTGTGATTGGGAGTCCCATAGGGCTGCGCACAATTGGCCCAGTGTCGTCCGGGGTAGGCCGTCATTGTAAATAAGAACTTGTTCTTAACTGACTTCTCTACTTAAATAAAGGTTAAATTAAAAAAGGTTAGGTCTCTAGATTCCCTTGCTGCTCTGGGGAAATAATGAAATGGTTGTCATGGTGATTTAAACTGGGACTGGTTATCTCCAAACTCTGAGACCATGTCATTTGTTATATTTCACCCAATTGATAAAGTAAGCTAGAAGGCTGAACCCAGAAGACAACTCTAAATCAACACTAACTGATATTATCCTCAAATCCTTTCACTCATATTGTAATGTATCTTTGTTCAATGGATGTCGGGAAGCCTATGATATCAATAGTGTAGCAGTAAAGCCAGTAAAGGGCGGTAAAGCCAGGTCGCTGGCCAAAAAGGCAAACACCCTACGCATCGCAGCAATGGGAATTGTAACCTGACTCACACTGTCCCCTACAAAAGCAAGTCCCGTGCTTCGACTACTCAGATCCCTCACATGCTGGACCATCAATTCTGATGGCCTCACAGACACCATACTACTTCTGACACCAATGTAGCAAACAGCGGGGCAGGGAAGCGAACCCAGGTTGCATGTGTAAAAGGCAAACATCCTACGCATCGCACCATTGGTGCCAATTGGGTTACTTGGTTGGAATTGTGACGTGGCTCATTTAGCGAGGATCACTACAATATAGTAGAACTATGATAAAATTACATTTATCATATCAAATGTTAAATGTAGAACTATAATATATACATATATTGAATTTGACTTGCCCACATTCAGTTAGCTCCATTTTGTATGATTAAACTGACACGTACCTGTCTCAGTAGAAGTAGACTGTTAGGTCTGAGTGTTTTACTTCCATTCACTGTACTAAAATTACACCAGACATTACATTTCTCTACCACTTTATAATAATCCCTGGAAAGATTCTCACCTTGTAGCCTGAATTCACAACCAGAACATGTCAAGTCATTGAGATATCTACAGTTCTGCTGAGAGAGCACCTTCCTGTTGACTAGCACTCTGTGTATTCTTATGGGTGAAGTCTGATCTGGAATGTGTAGCTAACTGAAATCTAGATAAGCTTTGACAAAACAATATATCTAGCTGGCATCATAGTCCACCCCTCAGGCTACATACAGGTTACAGCATGAGGCAGACATCAACAGCCGAGTTGTAGGCTACAACCTGGGTCGTGTTCATTAGTTTACACTGCAGCCAACAGTTTTAAAATGTTGCATAAACAGTTTACTCCAAACACTGTACAACGTGACCTAAACGGTTTCTGTTGCCAAACGTTTTGCTACGGTGGGCACTAATGAACACACAGTCTTTCCACAATATTTATTTGTCTCTCTTTCACACAAAATACCTTCCTGAGTGAAAAGAGTTAACAGTAGATTATGAAAGAGAAAATGTTGTTGCTTGTTGTGTTTTAAGCCTGTTTTGAGAAGACAAGTCTATAGACCTATGATACAGAACACTCTTAGAAAAAAGAGTTCCAAAAGGGTCCTCTGGCTGTCCCCATAGGATAACGCTTTTGGGTTCCAGGTAGAACCCTTCTGGCTTCCATGTAGAACCCTCTGTGGAAAGGGTTCTACCTAGTACAAAAAAATGGTTCCACAAAGGGTTCTCCTATGGGGACAGCCAAAGAACCCTTTTAGATTCTAGATAGTGTAGGAGCGATCACCCTGGGGCACACAATGGGCACAGAACGAATTCACCCCATGCATCTAATTTATATTGAAAACATGTTAAGGAGTGTCGGCCTATTATAACAATATGACAATATAATAAACTATATTAATACACATAACAATATCATCAACTATATTAATACACATAACAATATCATCAACTATATTAATACACATAACAAGATCATCAACTATATTAATACACATAACAATATCATCAACTATATTAATACACATAACAATATTATCAACTATATTAATACACATAACAATATCATCAACTATATTAATACACATAACAATATCATCAACTATATGAATACACATAACAACATCATCAACTATATGAATACACATAACAATATCATCAACTATATTAATACACATAACAATATCATCAACTATATTAATACACATATTATTATTATAACGCCTCTCTCCCCAGGGGTAACAGCTCCTCTCTCCACAGGGGTAGCAGCTCCTCTCTCCCCAGGGGTAACAGCTCCTCTCTCCCCAGGGGTAACAGCTCCTCTCTCCCCAGGGGTAGCAGCTCCTCTCTCCCCAGGGGTAACAGCTCCTCTCTCCCCAGGGGTAGCAACTCCTCTCTCCCCAGGGGTAGCAGCTCCTCTCTCCCCAGGGGTAGCAGCTCCTCTCCCCCCAGGGGTAGCAGCTCCTCTCTTCCCAGGAGTAGCAACTCCTCTCTCCCCAGGGGTAACAACTCCTCTCTCTCCAGGGGTAGCAGCTCCTCTCTCCCCAGGGGTAGCAGCTCCTCTCTCCCCAGGGGTAGCAGCTCCTCTCTCCCCAGGGGTAGCAGCTCCTCTCTCCACAGGGGTAGCAGCTCCTCTCTCCCCAGGGGTAACAGCTCCTCTCTCCCCAGGGGTAACAGCTCCTCTCTCCCCAGGGGTAGCAGCTCCTCTCTCCCCTGGGGTAACAGCTCCTCTCTCCCCAGGGGTAACAGCTCCTCTCTCCACAGGGGTAGCAGCTCCTCTCTCCCCAGGGGTAACAGCTCCTCTCTCCCCAGGGGTAGCAGCTCCTCTCTCCCCTGGGGTAACAGCTCCTCTCTCCCCAGGGGTAACAGCTCCTCTCTCCCCAGGGGTAGCAGCTCCTCTCTCCCCAGGGGTAGCAACTCCTCTCTCCCCAGGGGTAACAGCTCCTCTCTCCCCAGGGGTAGCAACTCCTCTCTCTCCAGGGGTAGAAGTCCCTCTCTCCCAGAGGTAGCAGCTCCTCTCTCCCCAGGGGTAGCAACTCCTCTCTCCCCAGGGGTAACAGCTCCTCTCTCTCCAGGGGTAGAAGTTCCTCTCTCCCCAGGGGTAGCAGTTCCTCTCTCCCAGAGGTAACAGTAGTGGTAGTCGGTGGTGGTGGTTGTAGCTGTGACTGGAGTGAGGCCTGTCCAGGGACTTTTCTAGGATTTGAAGACAAAGCCAGTATGGGGGTCCAGGGGCTTTTCAACAGCTAAATGCATGAATTTGGTGCACTTTGAGATGAACATTGAGATATTAGATATTTCTCAGGTAACTTGCACCTTCCCACCTGCCACAGCAGACACTGTCAGTACTCAATCACAGTTGCTACTGTGGGTCTCTCTACTCTGGAACACTCTCTACTCTGGAACACTCTCTACTCTGGAACACTCTCTACTCTGGAACACTCTCTACTCTGGAATACTCTCTACTCAGGAACACTCTCTACTCTGGAACACTCTCTACTCTGGAACACTCTCTACCATGGAACACTCTCTACTCTGGAACACTCTCTACTCTGGAACACTGTCTACTCTGGAACACTCTCTACTCTGGAACACTCTCTACTCTGGAACACTCTCTACTCTGGAACACTCTCTACTCTGGAACACTCTCTACTCTGGAACACTCTCTACCATGGAATACTCTCTACTCTGGAACACTCTCTACTCTGGAACACTCTCTACTCTGGAAGACTCTCTACTCTGGAACACTCTCTACCATGGAACACTCTCTCACTCTGGAACACTCTCTACTCTGGAACACTCTCTACTCTGGAACACTCTCTACTCTGGAACACTGTCTACTCTGGAACACTCTCTACTCTGGAACACTCTCTACTCTGGAACACTCTCGGAACACTCTCTACTCTGGAACACTCTCTACTCTGGAACACTCTCTACTCTGGAACACTCTCTACTCTGGAACACTCTCTACTCTGGAACACTCTCTACCATGGAACACTCTCTCACTCTGGAACACTCTCTACTCTGGAACACTCTCTACTCTGGAACACTGTCTACTCTGGAACACTCTCTACTCTGGAACACTCTCTACCATGGAACACTCTCTACTCTGGAACACTCTCTACTCTGGAACACTCTCTACTCTGGAACACTCTCTACTCTGGAATACTCTCTACTCAGGAACACTCTCTACCATGGAACACTCTCTACTCTGGAACACTCTCTACCATGGAACACTCTCTACTCTGGAACACTCTCCACCATGGAACACTCTCTACCATGGAACACTCTCTACTCTGGAACACTCTCTACCATGGAACACTCTCTACTCTGGAACACTCTCTACTCTGGAACACTCTCTACTCTGGAACACTCTCTACCATGGAACACATACATCTACAGTGTATTGCCAAAAACCACTCAAGAACTTCAAACAAAGACTCTCTCTCAACAAAACTTAAATATGCCAATTAGCAGACACTTTTATCCAAAGCAACTTGCACACATACATATATATATATATATATATTAACATATGGGTGGTCCCGGGGATCGAACCCACTACCCTGGCATTACAAGCGCCATGCTCTACCAATTGAGCTACAGAGGACCACACAAACAATTCACATCAAACATTTATTATCATAACAGTATGGTGCTTTTAAAACTCACATCACTGTGATTGATCCATTTGAAGAAAGAAGTTCAACAGGTTGAAACAGTGAAAAACTATGGAGGACTAAAAGTGCCACAATTAAATAAATAAATACACCATTAAATAATTACTTAAATGTGTCATTAATTAATTAAAATTAGAATTAAATACATAAATGTGTTATTAAATGTGTCATTAATTAATTCAAATACCGATTCATTTTATGTAAAATACATATATAATAATTTCACTATTTACATTTACATTTCATGGTCCTGCGTTGGAGTGCTTCCTGAATTACTTAAAACTGTCAAACTGACCCATCAAAAGTTGGTAGGCGGAACCTAACGCCTGATTGGTTACCCTCTGCATCAAGCCAAGACAAATCAATTCCGGATAATGTCAGCAGGTCCTGCTTCTACATCCTCTGCTAAGTTTAAAATGTCTCTAACCAACTCCCTGGAAAGTTCACGGAGATCCTCCATTGTCTCTATCCAGGTTGGCCTACTCTACTTCAGACCAAAGCAATGGATCAGACTAGATTCGCGTTAGCCCCGCCCACTGACTTTGATGGGTCAGTTTGACAGTTTTAAGTAATTCATGAATCACTGCAATGCAGGATCATGAAATGTAAATGTAAATAGTGAAATAATTATATATGTATTTTACATAAAATGAATCGGTATTTGAATTAATTAATGACACATTTAATAACACATTTATGTATTTAATTCTAATTTTAATTAATTAATGACACATTTAAGTAATTATTTAATGGTGTATTTATTTATTTAATTGTGGCACTTTTAGTCCTCCATAAAAAACATGGTTGTTGGGGATGTTGTATATTATGTATACACATAGGCTATATATGAGCCCAAACCCCCAAAAAAACTAATGATAAAATAATGATTGAACCATTATACAATACATAACCTACTGCATATTACACACGGCAGAAAAACATTAAAAACTGAAAAAAGATTGAAGATGTCTTCGGTACATAATTGGTCTAGCCTTGACTCCACAATTAAACACATTCTAGTAATGGCCTTTGAGTGATGACTGTATTATTATACATACTGGATGGACTGGTTACCTTATGTTACACTCCACACTTCCTATCCATGAGTCTGGGAGAGAACGTATAGGCCCAGGCGATGCTGTTGGTTCATTGATTGTGCAGGGCAGCTTACAGAGTTAGCCTTCCGGTTTACAGAATTAGATGTTAATATAGTCTAGTAATAGGAAGAAAACAAATATGTCCATAATAAATAGGATGACATATTACTTTTAGCTACAGAATATCTCACCACCGTGCGTTTCCATCTCCTCCCCTCTATCCTTCATTCATTTTTCGAGCGCGCAGAGAGAAGGGCTGTCAACAGTTTAGTGAAATGTGTTTCCTTGTGAAAACATGTTACTATTGATGATCCAAAACAGATTCCACCTGGTTTCCCAAATGAAGCACTGGGTAGCTGCAGGAACAGGGTTGGAGAGCCCATGGCATACAGAGTTTGGGCGGAATATCACCTGTCGGGCAGCGAGAGGCTGCATGCTCCTCAAACAGTGGTGGGGTTTTGGAGTGAAATAACCAGAGTATACACAGCATATGATTGAAAAACTAAAAACGAACAGGCAGGAAAGCAGCCTCCATTCACTAGTCGAGCTGTTCCCCTGACCCTGTTCATGCCCATTTGATAATCGGACATTATAAATCCAAACCAATTGTAAAATATTAAGGCCAGGCACCACAGGCAAAACATTGTGATTTTGCTTCCATCTGTCAATGTTCCGATTTTGGGATATTTTGGAACTATAACTTCCATACTTTCATAAAATGTCCAATTACATCGGCAATAATGTATATAAATACTTGATTTGTATCATTTTATCCCAACTCCGTCAACTACACCTAGCATAAATGTCGTTTTTGTTAGCATGTTTCATGTAGAACTTCAACCGCTATTTTTCAAACTCTCCATGTTGAATCATATATAATTCAACCGCTATATTTCAAACTCTCCATGTTGAATCATATATAATTCAACAGCTATTTTTCAAACTCTCCATGTTGAATCATATATAATTCAACCGCTATTTTTCAAACTCTCCATGTTGAATCATATATAATTCAACCGCTATTTTTCAAACTCTCCATGTTGAATCATATATAATTCAACGGCTATTTTTCAAACTCTCCATGTTGAATCATATATAATTCAACAGCTATTTTTCAAACTCTCCATGTTGAATCATATATAATTCAACCGCTATTTTTCAAACTCTCCATGTTGAATCATATATACTTCAACAGCTTGTTTTCCGGAGCTGATCGTTACTAGTCCATATATGGCTATATCCTTTGTGACGTAGTGCTGAAAGAGGAGGCGTTTACTGACATCCGATTGGTTACTGACATTTTAATGGCACTTTCCGGCAACCTGATTGGTTACTGGCATTTTAATGGCACTTTCCGGCAACCTGATTGGTTAAAAGGCCTCACGTGCCGCACAGCGCTTCCTTGTTTGAAAATATATCCCGCGAGGAATCCACGTAAAGAGAGACAAAATGAGAAAATCTCGAAGAATATACCTACAGTATGTGGATAAAAAATAGGCGATCTCAGTTAGCCAATGCGAGAAAAGCAGTGAATGAAAGAAAACATGAGCCTGATCAGCCGATCCAGGCAGTGGCAGTACAGGTAGAGGAGGAAAAGGAGGAGGCCGGCAGCAGCGCGTCGAGACGCACATTAGTTGAGATGAAGATGACAGCTAGCAGCGATCAACCAGACAGCAGATCGTACATGATTTGTACATGATTTGATTTGCCCTAAGTGTCTAAACACTGGACTGAAAATCACCATAGACCTCCACCAACCAGGGATTCTGTAATTCTGTCATGATAGAATCTGCACCCTGAGAAGGTGATCGTGATGCATTTAGGAGGAGTGTTTACACTTCCTCCAGGCTGCAGGAGGGCTCCAGGGGAGATGTGGCATTTTATATAAATGTGAGGATGGTTCTTCTAGCACACGAACTTGGACTTGGTTATGCAGCTCTAAAGACAATAAACAAAGTCCTAGGGATTCCTTCCCTGAGTCTCAGCTCATATCAGAGACATGACAGGAGAGTGACAGGTCAATAAAAAGGGAGAGTAGCCCATTATTGTCAGGTGACTTGCTGTGTATAAATAATATTTAGTAGCCAACTGTGATTACTGAGAAATTAGCTTTACATAAAGTAAATGCATGCTGATATGCTAATATATACACAGGGTAACATGCTGATATGCTAATATGTACACAGGGTAACATGCTGATATGCTAATATTTACATAGGGTAACATGCTGATATGCTAATATGTACATAGGGTAACATGCTGATATGCTAATATGTACATAGGGTAACATGCTGAAATGCTAATATGTACATAGGGTAACATGCTGATATGCTAATATGTACATAGGGTAACATGCTGATATGCTAATATGTACATAGGGTAACATGCTGATATGCTAATATGTACATAGGGTAACATGCTGATATGCTAATATTTACATAGGGTAACATGCTGATATGCTAATATGTACATAGGGTAACATGCTGATATGCTAATATGTACATAGGGTAACATGCTGATATGCTAATATGTACATAGGGTAACATGCTGATATGCTAATATGTACACAGGGTAACATGCTGATATGCTAATATGTACATAGGGTAACATGCTGATATTTAGTCCTGCAGTTATGACTGTAATGTCGACAGACATCATAATAAGTACTTTTTCCCCCCACTTTAGTAGCAGAGATTCAGAGAGGGCAACAGCCAATGGGGAGTGCTGCAAAGCTAATTAGAATACGCAGATATAGACCCAGACATGGCAGAGTTGCTGAAGGAGGATGAGGATGCCATCATAGACATTCATGGATCCTTTGATGGCTCTTGGCACAAGAGAGGATTCACTTCCAACTACATTGGTGCTGGTACCAGCCAGCCCTAGAAAATGGTGAAGATCCACCCAGTCACAAAAAACATGGAGGCCATACATTCTTTAATTGAGAGGATGCACAGAAAATGGTACCTGTATATCACAGGATGTCAAATGATAACGTCCTCAAAAGAATGTAGCACGGAGGAACCCAGAATGCAAATGAATGTCTGAACTCTAATATGGTCGCGACGCCCCAAAACTGTCTTCTTGGGCAAAAGCCTCATTGCCAGTATGGCAGTAGCCACGTTCAATGAGGGAGCCACTGCTATATCAGATGGGATGGACTAATTGTGTATTGGCAGCACTTTGGTGACACTGGAAGCAATCAGAGAGGAGTTGTGAGAGCTGATGCTGCTTCAATGGAGTGTGACAAGGGGAGGCGCAGGTCACATGACACAGTCAAGAAAGTAAAGCGGCACCAGCAACAACTCAAAGAGGGCCGTACATATGGGGCAGGCATAGCTGATTACTGTTCTGCACATTTCAACAGCCATACAAAAGCCTTGGATGTGACACATTGAGCAAAGTTATATGATTTTTTGGCCAAAACTGCATATTTGCCCTACAGACCAGTATTCAAAGCATATGCTCTATTGCTTGAAACAAATGTATTAAACGTGCTGATGTATTTGTAAAAGGTATATTTGATGTTTATTTGTCAGTTTAGAAGTGATATATGAAAAATAGATTAATTTAATGTGACGTAAATGGTCATATTTATGGAAAGTACATTTTAATTGTAGTCTGTGGTGTTTGGCATTACAGTTGTTCTCAATTGCTAAAACACAATTTCTGAAACCTTGCTCCATTTCCTGAAAACATTAAACACAAAACCTCATCTTCAAGCACTATTTACAAAACCTCTGACTCCTCTCACAAAATGAAACATTCACCCTCAAAACAGTTTTTACCTGTGTTCAAAATCAAACACTGCTCTCAAATCATAAACAAAGTGATCAAAATGATAAACACTCTCAAGCAGTCAGTAAACAATACACCGAAAAATAGAAAACACATTGTTCAAAACATACAGTTCTCAGGGAGAAGTACATTTTAAATCTCAAAACAAATTTCATGTTTTTCCATCATTGTCTCTTCCTCTTCGTCCTCCTCTTCCTCTTTCTTGCCCTCCTCCTCCTCCTCCTCCTCCTCCTCATCGCCCACCTCGGATACGCACTCGTCCTCGTCCTCTCACATTGTTTCTTCTATCCATTCTCAGACTTTCTCCTTCCCACCTTCAACAACCTGTTTGCTCTCTGAACTGCCTTATATTGGTTGTGTCGCATCATTTGAAACAGGTTAAATCCATTTTGAGTGGATGTGTTCAATCAATGACATGTGCTCTCTATTTGTATTTGATTGTTGCCACTTGTGTTTACCAGTATGGATGACATGTGCATTAGAGTGCAGAATGTGTTTGGAGAATGAGAACGTGTTTAGAGTTTTGCTGAAAAGTCTAAGTGAGATCTGCATATTGTGTTTTACCATGTGAAATGGTTTAAGATATTGACAACAGACTGCATAATTAGTTAAATTAGTCAAGGCAACTGAGAACTTTGTTCAGCCAATGGGTTTTAGTGTTTTAGCAATTTGGCCTTTTATAAACGCATTTCATGCAATTCCACGTCATTTTACTTGACTGGAGACTCTGGCATAATCTTTATTAATGCCGTGTTCAAAACAACTGGAAACTCTGAGCTGGTAAATCTCAGACTTCCGACTTTAATGAGTTCAAGACAACTGGGAAATGGGGAAAAAACGAGCTCCGACTCGAAACATTTGTTTTAAACGGTCATCCAACTGGGAATTCTGGCCTCTTTCTAGAGCTCCGACTGGAAACATTTGTTTTAAACGGTCATCCAACTGGAAATTCTGGCCTCTTTCTAGAGCTCCGACTGGAAACATTTGTTTTAAACGGTCATCCTACTGGGAATTCTGGCCTCTTTCTAGAGCTCCGACTGGAAACATTTGTTTTAAACGGTCATCCAACTGGGAATTCTGGCCTCTTTCTAGAGCTCCGACTGGAAACATTTGTTTTAAACGGTCATCCAACTGGGAATTCTGGCCTCTTTCTAGAGCTCTGACTGGAAATATTTGTTTTAAACGGTCATCCAACTGGGAATTCTGGCCTCTTTCTAGAGCTCCGACTGGAAACATTTGTTTTAAACGGTCATCCAACTGGGAATTCTGGCCTCTTTCTAGAGCTCCGACTGGAAACATTTGTTTTAAACGGTCATCCTACTGGGAATTCTGGCCTCTTTCTAGAGCTCCGACTGGAAACATTTGTTTTAAACGGTCATCCAACTGGGAATTCTGGCCTCTTTCTAGAGCTCAGACTTTCCTGATTTGAAGACCACTGATGTCATGATTCTACCTCATTTTTTCCAGAGTTCCCATTTGTCTTGAAAGCGCAATAGCGCACAAATGATCGAAATGATCGACACTTAAAAACTGATAATCTGAGATCAATGAAAACGAACTTGAATCCATCAATAGCCTATGCCTTGGTGTGTCTAGACATATTGTATGCTACAATATGAGGAAGAAATTATAGTCCTAAAAATGTTTTAAAGTTTCTCTTACAGATTTGCAGCGCGTTCCCCACAGTATGCCTTGTTATTGTGCTACACTCCATTTACATTTTAGTCATTTAGCAGACGCTCTTATCCAGACCGACTTACAGTTAGTGAGTGCATACATTTTCATACTGGCCCCCCGTGGGAATCGAACCCAAAACCCTGGCGTTGCAAATGCCATGCTCTACCAACTGAGCTACACGGGGCCTAGATTATTTTTAAAATAAGCTATTTATCCTCTGTGACTACATTTTAGGCTTTCTCATGGTGTAGTAGGCTATTTTGAATTATTTCATTTATTTCTGAACAGACAGCAGTAATTCTATAACTTTGTAAAATGTATTTCAATTGATCAATTGAGCAGCTCCTCCAGAACCCTTGGCGTGGCTCTATACATGATGGGCAATGCTGGAGAGATGAGAGTTGGAGGCTCATGTCTGTCAGAGCAGAGAGAGTTCTGGGAGAGATTATTAGAATTTTTACATTGCAAAAAGTGACAATTATCTTTCATGCCAGGAGAGGTACCGGATCCGGCCAAATAGGTTCCTGAACAAAACAGTCCAAAACGGAGAGGTGCCGGATCCTGTTCCGGCAGGATCCGGATCAAATTAAGCACTGATAATACACTATAACCATCATATCAAAGTAAACTTGGAGTCACGCGATATGTTGCGTGGTCCTCCCACTACGACTCGGGAAAGCATGCAGTTTTAGGCTACAGATGAAATAAGTTATGATGAACTTCACAGGTTGGTGAAAGTGCAAGGTGACGAGCTTGATGCTCCTTTCCAATAAATATTAAGGCTCTTATTCAGCTAACATGATGATCGATGCTCAGCTGCCATTTGTGAAATACAAATAATATCGATATAGCCATACCCACACTGTATCTGTGAGTTGTTGGCATGTGCCATGGCCAGAGTGGGCACATTTGCTATATAATGCAACAGCTTTAGTGACAAAACCATCAGTAGAGTTGAAGATGCGATGGAAACCCATTTAACTTGTGTTTTCCATGTGGTACATGGGAATTTAACCACACAAGGAATTACGTTATCATGTACAGCCTTTTATCCACAAAAAATCAGTTTGATGGAAACATCTCTGGAGGGAAAATGCGCATATTGTTTTATGCAGATTTTAGAAAATTTCGCATGGAAACATTTCGAATATTGGATGAAAACCTATCTATTGACCAGATACTCCATTGGCCGCTCTAACAATCAAAATAATTATCTTAAAAAGTTAAAGGCAGTCGAGAGGAAGCAAGATCAACAGAACCGAAAACCAGAAAAAAATGTTTTCAAGGAACAGCAACAGAACCTGGAACGAAAGTGATCGATAGTGTTCTAGAACAGAACTGATATTTTAAAAACAACTGGTTAAAAAGTGTTATTTTACGAGTCACACACAAAAAAACACTATGAAGTGCTTATGCAAAGCCCTCACTCTGTCACTCCAACTTATTCCAGTGTCTGCCTGCCAGCTGAAAGTCTTTACCAGTGGGTGTGTTTAGGCTACCTGCCCCTCCCCTCTCTGAAGCAGAGGCTACTGTACTGACGTTACAAGCTTCATTCAGAAGATAGATGTTTTATTTGCTAGAGAAGAGAATGGTGGTGTCGGGAAGAGTGGGGTGTGCCGGACACAACAAAAGTTTCAGATTGTACAGGCTTCTTTTCACTCTGTCAATTAGGTTAGTGTTGTGGAGTAACTACAATGTTGTTGATCCATCCTCAGTTTTCTCTTATCACAGCCATTCAACTCTAACTGTTTTAAAGTCACCATTGGCCTCATGGTGAAATCCCTGAGCGGTTTCCTTCCTCATCGGCAACTGAGTTAAGAAGGACGCCTGTATCTTTGTAGTGACACACCATCCAATGTGTAATTAATAACTTCACCATGCTCAAAGGAATATTCAGTGTTTGCTTTTTATTTTATTTTTACCCATCTACCAATAGGTGCCCTTCTTTGCGAGGCATTGGAAAACCTCCGTGGTCTTTGTGGTTGAATTTGTGTTTGAAATTCAGTGCTTGACTGAGGGACCTTACAGATAATTGTTTGTGTGTGGTACAGAGATGAGGTTGTCATTCAAAAATCCTGTTAAACACAATTATTGCACACATGTGAGTCCATGCAACTTATTATGTGTCTTGTTAAGCATATTTTTACTCCTGAACTTATTTAGGCTTGCCATAACAAAGGGGTTGAATACTTGTTGACTCAAGACATTTCATCTTTCATTTTAAATTAATTTGTAAAACATTATTCCACTTTGACATTATGGAGTATTGTGTGTAGGCCAGTGACACAAAATCTCAATTTAATCCATTTTTAATTCAGGCTGTGTAACAACAAAATGTGGAAAAATTCAAGGGGTGTGAATATTTTCTGAAGGCACTGCATTATAGACCGTTCAGACTTAAGTAGGGGACGTTGTTGGGCATCTCCTTTAGCATACGCATCAGATTCATCTACTGGGTTGTTATCAATCTAAATAAATACCATCTAAAATATAATATTGCTTGATTGAATGTCTTAAGAATATTTTGTTACTTATTTTGAATAGTTCTATATTTAGAAGTACATAAAATGAATGTAAGGATATGTTTTATATTATAACCAATCAGCATTCAGGATTAGACGTTGTATAATATTCTACAAAGGCCTACTGAAACATGTAGCATATGTTCGTTTCCCATACAATAAAAACATGACAATGTAATACATTTGATAAATAGTATTTATAGATGTGATTAGTAATAGAGTTATAGTAAGTAATACAGTCTAGTAACAGCTTCTTTTTACAAAGTAAAACATAAAAGATAATTATATCAACCTGCAAGGCTCACGGTCATATTATTTACTGTAAACATGAGTGCCAAAGCTTGATAAATAGTGCAGAAACAATTGTAAAGGATGAATTACATAAATAAATATCGGTGAAAAGATATCCATGAAAAGATATGAAAACAAGAGTAATTTATTGATTGTATGGGACCCTGTATTGTGTCCTTACCAGTGTTTTAACTCATGAATCAATCTCATGAATAATGCTTCAGTTCGGCTGGCGCTGAACTCGGCTAGCCAAACCCAACGAGTGTTCTAGTATACTCCCTTAAAAAGACCTTAAAAGACCTTCGCTAGAAAATCGTGAAAAAATAGGCAGTAGTCCTATTTGTCCTTTTTGAGATGCCGTAGCCAGTGTACACTCAAAATCGTCTGAATTAATTAAGATAACTCAAGCAATCTTGGAAAAATGGGTAAAATTGCAGGACATTTGCTTTAAAACTGCAATAATTCTCTCTGCCCCATGGCAAAATATGTAGAATTGCATGAAATTGGTTATAAAATGGCTACATATTCTCTCCACCCCAATGCAAAATGTGTATAACTGCAGAAAACTTGCTTTAAAACTGCAATATTTTCTCTACACCACATGGCAAAATGTGTAAAAAGAATTAGACCACCCACAACACCCACAATTCTTCATCATCATTACACCATTGTTCTAAATTAAATTCACCCTCTTCACCCTCCTCATCGTTCAGTTCATTCAAATGTAATTGTAAAGTAACGTGCCCCATTATCCGTTTCCATCGCCCGTTCATCCATTGGCATCATTCAACCAGTGAGGAGAGAGACACATTATCACCTGGGTACCAACGTCTTACAGCGCATTTGTCTTTGTCACGAATACCGCCGAGGCTGCTCCTCCTCCTTGTTCGGGCAGGCTTCGGCGTTCGTCGTCCCCGGAGTACTAGCTGCCACCGTTTGATGTTTTCGATGTTTGTTTTGTCATGTCTAGTTTAGTGCACCTGTTTCGTATTCTGTCCTGATTATGTCCCCTATAAGTTTTCCTGTGTTATGTTTTGGAGTTGTGTGTTGTTGTCCGCCTGTCGTTTGTCTGTTGGTTTATGTTGTGCTTTAGTGTTTTACGAGTAGCGCGTAGGTTTTCGCCTGCTGTGTTTTGAGGCCATTTATTTTCTGTATTGTGTATTCAGTCAAGTAAAGCTGTTTGACTTATCCGCTGTGTCCTGCGCCTGACTTCACCACCACATCCACAAGTACATCGTGACAGTGTTGTTGTTTTATCGTACTGCTTTGCTTTATCTTGGCCAGGTCGCAGTTGTAAATGAGAACTTGTTCTCAACTGGCTTACCTGGTTAAATAAAGGTGAAATAAAAATTTTAATACAAATGAATGGAAGTTAGGCTACCAAGCAAGCTTTTTAGCCAGGTAGCCTAGGACAACAACAAATAAAAGTGTGTACTGTATGACAGAGTGATATACCATTTTGTTGTGCTGGAATGTTGTTGCTGAAGAGATTGCTATCTCTTCTCTCACTCTGTTTTAGTTCATGCAGGTGACTGTGACCCTCTGGCAGAACGCCCAGAATATGTTCTGGAAGTTAATATAGGAGACATTGCTCAGTTTCTTAGGAAACTAAGCCTGCGGGATAACAGCCAGTCACAAGCAGGAACCAATCCATGTTCTGACCGACCTGTGTACTATGGTGCATTGAGTTGGTTGGAACCTCTCCAGTTAACTGTTAATAAACAATATTAAATTAAACTTAAATTCATTTAAGTTTGACTTCGTGTGTCCCTGTGTTGAATTTCCACGACATCATCAACATAAAAGAGAGGAGGATGTCATTGGTGTTTCTCTACTAGTAGAGTGAGTCAACATGAAAGGGGAGGATGTCATTGGTGTTTCTCTACAAGTAGAGTGAGTCAACATGAAAGAGAGGAGGAGGTCATTAGTGTTTCTCTACTAGTAGAGTGAGTCAACATGAAAGAGGACGATGTCATTGGTGTTTCTCTACTAGTAGGGTGAGTCAACATGAAAGAGGGGGATGTCATTGGTGTTTCTCTCCTAGTAGAGTGAGTCAACATGAAAGAGGAGGATGTCATTGGTGTTTCTCTCCTAGTAGAGTGAGTCAACATGTTTTCTCTACTGGCACCAACACACACACAGAGAAATCAGACCCATGGACAGCCACATCATATTTAGCTAACGTTGATTGGACTGAATTGTTTTTGGTATCTTTCAGTTGTCACTGTATTAGACTAAGCAGAGGTGATTTAATAATGTTGAAATGTTGAAGTTGAAATGGTGCTGGAATAGTGGAGGCAGCTCCTGTTTTCTTAGTGACTTGCGTTAACTCTCCGTGGTTCTAAATCAATAGTTGTTTAGTGCATATGAACTAACAGGTTATAGAGCAAACAATGCAATTATCACAACACATAGATTGTAGAGGTCCGTCTGTCCCTCGAGGATGATGACGAATCCGGTGAACCACACAATTAAACAAGGATAGAGAGTGAAAAGGATCTGGCTACACTCATACTGTCCCTGACCATTATGAAAAAAAGCAAATTGAACAATAAACTTCGGTGTCTCAACACTGTAACGAACTCCGTCGTTGTTCCCCAAGATCACCTCAGTCCACTCTGCGCGTAACTGGACAATATGCTTGGCACCAAACCGTACGTGGACGCGGACAGTTCCAGAACGCGGACATGAGCAGAGCAACACAATAAACTAATCCAAGTCTTTAAAGTCAGTTACATTAGTAATATTCATGTTTTATTTATTTTAAAAAATCGTTTTCTAAAACAATATTTTGAGATCTGGGCCCATATCCAAAAAGCATCTCAGAGTAGAAAATGTGTCGTATAAGTGCTGAGAATAAAGCCATTTTAGTCCTACTCTTATGGGTATAAATTAAAGCTATGCATGAAGCCTCTTTATTCATAAGCGTCCCACCTAGTTGGCAGATATTTAGGACACCTCATGAGCTGTCCTAACCAGTTAAGAGGTACCAGCAGGTGTCTTGATAATAGAAACATGCAGCGAGTCAGTGGTTCCTGTGCAACATGTAATTGCTTTGGAGCAGTGGTGACCTGTCATTCAGGGCAGAGCCCCACCTGTTTAGCAGATGCTCTTACCCAGAGCGATTTACAGTAAGTGCATTCATCTTAAGATAGCTAGGTGAGACAACCAGATAATACAGTCAAATATACAGGATACGAACATTCCATTTCAGCTAAACAATGGATATATAGCGTTTTGCAATTAAAAATAATGCACATCTAAAATCTATTAATTAAACATCTGAGAACAGTAATATTGAAGGTACCCATAAGCAACCATTTCTAATTAAAAAACTCATGTGAAAAATTGTGGAAATAGCATTTAGGTACCACGTTCATCTGTACAAACAATAGTACACAAGTATAAACACCATGGGACCACGCAGCCGTCATACCGCTCAGGAAGGAGACGCGTTCTGTCTCCTAGAGATGAACGTACTTTGTTCTGAAAAGTGCAAATCAATCCCAGAACAACAGCAAAGGACCTTGTGAAGATGCTGGAGGAAACAGGTACAAAAGTATCTATATCCACAGCAAAACGAGTCCTATATTGACATAACCTGAAAGGCCGCTCAGCAAGGAAGAAGCCACTGCTCCAAAACCTCCATAAAAAAGCCAGACTACGGTTTGCAACTGCACATGGGGACAAAGATCGTACTTTTTGTAGAAACGTCCTCTGGTCTGATGAAACAAAAATAGAACTGTTTGGCCATAATGACCATCATTATGTTTGGAGGAAAAAGGGGGTTGCTTGCAAGCCAAAGAACACCATCCCAACCGTGACGCACGGGGGTGGCAGCATCATGCTGTGGGGGTGCTTTGCTGCAGGAGGGACTGGTGCACTTCACAAAATAGATGGCATCATGAGGAAGGAACATGATGTGGATATATTGAAGCAACATCTCAAGACATCAGTCAGGAAGTTAAAGCTTGGTCGCAAATGGGTCTTCCAAATGGACAATGACCCCAAGCATACTTCCAAAGTTGTGGCAAAATGGCTTAAAACAACAATGTCAAGGTATTGGAGTGGCCATCATAAAGCCCTGACCTCAATCCTATAGCAAATTTGTGGGCAGAACTGAAAAAGCGTGTGCGAGCAAGGAGGCCTACATACCTGACTCAGTTACACCAGCTCTGTCAGGAGGAATGGGCCAAAATTCACCCAAATTATTGTAGGAAACTTGTGGAAGGCTACCCGAAACGTTTGACCCAAGTTAAACAATGTAAAGGCAATGCTACCAAATACTAATTGAGTGTATGTAAACCTCTGACCCACTGGGAATGTGATGAAAGAAATAAAAGCTGAAAGAAATCATTCTCTCTACTATTATTCTGACATTTCACATTCTTAAAATAAAGTGGTGATCCTAACTGACCTAAGACAGGGAATATTTACTACGATTAAATGTCAGGAATTGTGAAAAACAGAGTTTAAATATATTTGGCTAAGGTGTATGTAAACCTCCGATTTCAACTGTATTCTTAATTCCATTCCTTAACAAAGGCCAAAACTGCTTTCAAAAGTGTTTTCCCCGTGATCGCATTAAGAGTTGTTGTCCGTTGACTGCTTGAATAAACGGCCCTACAAAGGCAAAGAGCATCAACTAGAAAACAGTACAACTGAAGTGTCACGGTTTCGGCCGAGGCTGCTCCTTCTCCTTGTTCGGGCAGGCTTCGGCGGTCGTCGTCCCCGGAGTACTAGCTGCCACCGTTCGATGTTTCATGTTTGTTTGGTTTTGTCTAGTTGTACACCTGTCCCTTGTTAGTGTCTGATTTTGTTTCCTATTTAGTTATCGTGTGTTGGGTCAGGTGTTATGTGTGATTGTTCATTGTCAAGCTGTTGCTCTGTTGTATACTCTCGTGTTTGTTGTTTTCCCGAGAGTCCGCACTGTGTGCGCTTTATTCATTTTTACGCACTGTGTGTGTTGTGCGTAATTTTGTACTTTGCCTCCCGGTTGGGTTGGCTGTTCGCCTGTTTGGTGCTGCATTTTTGTTTACTAAAGTCTGTTGACGAACGCCCGTGTTTCCTGCGCTTGATTCCTCACCGCATCCACACTCAACACCTGACATGAAGACAAAAAAGGCTTTAAAGTTGTTTTTGCTGTTCAGCCAAATATGTCGTAGGTAGATAAGTGTAAATGCACTGATGTATCATCTTATTATGACCACTGATCTGACCTATGACCCCTAAAATGCTGATACTGCACTCTGCCTTTGTATGACCTTAAACAGCTGTATGGGTCATGCAAAAGCAAAGTGCAGCATCTAAAAAATCTAAATGTGTTTATCCAGCTTTCTTGTTGTTTTTAATGGTGTTATGTGCTTATGTACCTCACTTGCTGTTGTTTCCTTGGTTTTTAAAGGGATTTTGTAGTTACAGCAAATTTGACCCTCCATTTTCTCTGAAACAGAAGATAATTGAACCAGGACACTTTGTCACAAGATATAACAGATACTACGAAGCCTGATTTAGGTCTGAACTCATCTTTGACCGAATGTGTAGCGGCAGTTTGCAATTGTACGGCAGAATAGCTGTGCACATCATCCTAATACCTCTTTATGGACTACATTTGTAAACTTGAACAGTATCTTCTGTTAGGGTGTGAACTGGTATGGTAAGATTACCTAGTGGGGCCAGTAACTGAAAGGTTGTTCGTTCAAATACCTGAGCCATCAAGGTAAAAATCTGTCTGTGCCCTTAAGCAAGGCACTTACACCTTATTTGCTAAAGGGGCACCGTACTACTGTGGATGACCTTGTAAAACAGGACATTTCACTGCATCTATCCGGTGTCTGTGACAATACATTTACAAATATTTTATTTATTTATTACAACAGTTAATTTAACAATGCTGGTTATAAATCTTGTTGACATTCATCAAAGGACACCTTGACTTGCATTACACTCTCACTGCAGAAAAATATTCTCATGAAATCATATGACTCATAGTTAGAGAAAAGGATTCCTGTAAACGTGGCCTGCTACAAGCAGGAAACCAGTTATGGATGTGTGATCTGTCTTGTCATCTTTTTGGGGTAACCACATTGGAACATTCCAACATTCATCTTTAAGGACATGAACTGGCAGAACAGGTTTCAGCAAAGTATGGAGTCATTGTTTTCAGGAAGGTGTCTCCATGGCGATAGGAGGGACAGGAGGCAGACTAAGGGCAAGGGAAGCCACCTGAACTACTGCCTTACAAAGGCAAAGAGCAGTCCACGCAAACAGTGAATCTGAGAACAAATGGCAAGTGAAGGTGTCCTTGGATCAACGTAAACAAGAGTTATGACCAGCATTGTTAAATTAACTGTTGGAATTGCAAAAAAATATATATGTTTTTATTGTCAGATACACCGGATAGGTGCAGTGAAATGTGTTGTGTTACAGGGTAAGGCATAGTAGTACAGCACCCATGAAGCAAGTTAGTGTGATGTGCCTTGCTTAAGGGCACATCAACAGATTATCACATTGACGGCTCGGGTATTCAAACCAGCGACCTTTCAGTTACTGGCCCAATGTTCTAACCACTAGGCAATGTGACCACACCATACCAGGTCCCGCCCTAAAAGAAGACAATGTTTAAGTGTTCAAATGTAGTCCATGAAGAGGTATTAGGATTATGTGCACAGCTATTCTGCCGTACAATTGCAAACTGCTGCTACACATTTGGTCAAACATGAGTTCAGACCTAAATCAGGCTTCATAGTATTTGTTATATCTTGTGACAAAGTGTCCTGATTCAATTATCTTCAGTTTCAGAGAAAATGGAGTGTCAAATTTGATGCAGCTACAAAATCCAAGGAAAAACCAAGGAAACAGCAGTAAGTGAGGTTACTGCCATCTGGCTTTGTTCCACCATGTTCTACTGCAGTTACTACGGTTTTCCTTGGTATTCTATCAGGCTCTGAGTTCAGGCCATCCCGACCATGACACTCACCCTCACACACTCAAAATTCAGCGGGAAAATGTTGAATAATTTTTGTCATAAAGTCAGTCTTGTCCAAAACTGAGTTTAGTGAGACTTGTGGTTGTGACTGCATCACAACGTAAATGAAGGTTGCCCACATGCCCACACCAAGTAATAATCCATTCAGAATGCAACTGCACGCAACCCAATCGTAATGCCTGTGGTAAATGTGGGTTGACTTTGGATATCCCTATGGGGCTAGTTAGGGACCATCAGTAAATTACACCATGTACATGGGACAACATGTTACAATTCCAATAGCTCCAAATTTGGATTGCAAAACTAAACAGAGACACCAGACAAGACACAGAGACAGCAACAGAAGAATAGGATATGATGGAGAGAGACACCAGACAAGACACAGAGACAGCAACAGAAGAATAGGATATGATGGAGAGAGACACCAGACAAGACACAGAGACAGCAACAGAAGAATAGGATATGATGGAGAGAGACACCAGACAAGACACAGAGACAGCAACAGAAGAACAGGATATGATGGAGAGAAACATCAGAAAAGACACAGAGACAACAACAGAAGAATAGGATATGATGGAGAGAGACACCAGACAAGACACAGAGACAGCAACAGAAGAATAGGATATGATGGAGAGAGACACCAGACAAGACACAGAGACAACAACAGAAGAATAGGATATGATGGAGAGAGACACCAGACAAGACACAGAGACAACAACAGAAGAATAGGATATGATGGAGAGAGACACCAGACAAGAAACAGAGACAGCAACAGAAGAATAGGATATGATGGAGAGAGACACCAGACAAGACACAGAGACAACAACAGAAGAATAGGATATGATGGAGAGAGACACCAGACAAGACACAGAGACAACAACAGAAGAATAGGATATGATGGAGAGAGACACCAGACAAGACACAGAGACAACAACAGAAGAATAGGATATGATGGAGAGAGACACCAGACAAGACACAGAGACAACAACAGAAGAACAGGATATGATGGAGAGAGACACAAGACAAGACACAGAGACAGCAACAGAAGAATAGGATATGATGGAGAGAGACACCAGACAAGACACAGAGACATTAACAGAAGAATAGGATATGATGGAGAGAGACACCAGACAAGACACAGAGACAGCAACAGAAGAAAAGGATATGATGGAGAGAGACATCAGACAAGATGAAAGACATCAATAGACGACACAGAGAAAGTGATGGATAGAGACAGAGGAGGGGAGAACACACAGTAGACTATCACTAAAAGCTGATATCGGGATTCTAATTACTGCACTGTGTGTGTGTGTGAGAGAGAGAGAGAGAGAGAGAGAGAGAGAGAGAGAGAGAGAGAGAGAGAGAGAGAGAGAGAGAGAGAGATAGAGTGTTTAGGTACTGTGGGATTATTTAATCAGTTTGGCTCATTGGACAGGTCAGAGTCTATGTTTGAAGTTCTTGAGTGGTTTTTGGCAATACACTGGTGATGTATTCACGGATTTAGCTGTTGAAATTCCTTCCCGGACCCTCCTACTGGCTGTGGGCTAAGCCACCGATGTCTTCATATCCTAGGGTAGAGAGGAGCTGCTACCCCTGGGGAGAGAGGAGCTGTTACCCCTGGGGAGAGAGGAGCTGCTACCCCTGGGGAGAGAGGAGCTGATACCCCTGGGGAGAGAGGAGCTGTTACCCCTGGGGAGAGAGGAGCTGCTACCCCTGGGGAGAGAGGAGCTGTTACCCCTGGGGAGAGAGAGGAGCTGATACCCCTGGAGAGAGAGGAGCTGTTACCCCTGGGGAGAGAGGAGCTGTTACCCCTGGGGAGAGAGGAGCTGCTACCCCTGGGGAGAGAGGAGCTGCTACCCCTGGGGAGAGAGGAGCTGCTACCCCTGGGGAGAGAGGAGCTGTTACCCCTGGGGAGAGAGAGGAGCTGATACCCCTGGAGAGAGAGGAGCTGTTACCCCTGGGGAGAGAGGAGCTGTTACCCCTGGGGAGAGAGGAGCTGCTACCCCTGGGGAGAGAGGAGCTGTTACCCCTGGGGAGAGAGGAACTGCTATCCCTGGGGAGAGAGGAGCTGCTACCCCTGGGGAGAGAGGAGCTGTTACCCCTGGGGAGAGAGGAGCTGTTACCCCTGGGGAGAGAGGAGCTGTTACCCCTGGGGAGAGAGGAACTGCTATCCCTGGGGAGAGAGGAGCTGCTACCCCTGGGGAGAGAGGAGCTGTTACCCCTGGGGAGAGAGGAGCTGTTACCCCTGGGGAGAGAGGAGCTGTTACCCCTGGGGAGAGAGGAGCTGCTGCCCCTGGGGAGAGAGGAGATGTTACCCCTGGGGAGAGAGGAGCTGTTACCCCTGGGGAGAGAGGAGCTGTTACCCCTGGGGAGAGAGGAGCTGTTACCCCTGGGGAGAGAGGAGCTGCTGCCCCTGGGGAGAGAGGAGCTGCTACGAAGAGAGACTGTGACCCTGCTCGGGAAGAGCTTATCGATTGGTGATTGTTGGGGCACGTTTGGCAGGAGCTTCAGTAATGAAGATTGCTGAACTTGCTGATGTTTCACAATATGCCATGGCCGTCTCAGTCACCAGGTCTCAACCCAATTGAAGACAACCATCAACAAAACACTAAATTATGGAATTTCTTGTGGAAGAATGATGTCACATCCCTCCAATAGAGTTCAATAGACTTTTCTTTTCTTTTTTCAACCTTGACAATGAACACTTTAATGAACCACAAACACTTGATGTTTAGGGATGGCACAAACATAGGGAGACAGTTTGTGTTCCTTCTCACATATGCACCTAGGAAGATGCAGTGTTTCTCAACCTGTCATTTTACATAATGTTGCAAGACACATACCATCAAATGAATCCATAGACTTTTGTCCATATTTACAGAAGGCTGTCATTTCACAAATTGTTCCTATATTGAAAGGACATAGGGAAAATAAAGTCAAACATTTCAATAGAAAATAATAAAAACAATCACAGCATTACTCAGTCTTAATGTATTTTAACCATATTAACCAGTTTAATCAAATTGTTTTAATTTGGAACACTAAATCAGAACTACATTTGGAGTTCCAGACACTTATAGAATGTATGCCAAGGCACATTGTAAGAGCTATAAAGAGACAGGGAGTGGGAGAGAGAACAGGTAGAACCTGATATGGAAATGAGCAGAACAAACTAAAGGAACTTTCCACCACCGAATGATCATTCCAGACTCTACTTCTATTGAGAGACATATAAAAGGTAAGACGACGATTGTTATGTGTATTAATATAGTTGATGATATTGTTATGTGTATTCATATAGTTGATGATATTGTTATGTGTATTCATATAGTTGATGATATTGTTATGTGTATTCATAAAGTTGATGATATTGTTATGTGTATTAATATAGTTGATGATATTGTTATGTGTATTAATATAGTTGATGATATTGTTATGTGTATTCATATAGTTGATGATATTGTTATGTGTATTAATATAGTTGATGATATTGTTATGTGTATTAATATAGTTGATGATATTGTTATGTGTATTCATATAGTTGATGATATTGTTATGTGTATTCATATAGTTGATGATATTGTTATGTATATTAATATAGTTGATGATATTGTTATGTGTATTAATATAGTTGATGATATTGTTATGTGTATTAATATAGTTGATGATATTGTTATAGTGTTATCCCGAGTGGCGCAGTGGTCTAAGGCACTGCATTGCAGTGCTAGCTGTGCCACTAGAGATCCTGGTTCGAATCCAGGCTCTGTCGTAGCCGGCCGCGACCGGGAGACCCATGGGGCGGTGCACAATTGGCCCAGCGTCGTCCAGGGTAGGGGAGGGAATGGCCGGCAGGGGATGTAGCTCAGTTGGTAGAGCATGGCGTTTGCAACGCCAGGGTTGTGGGTTTGATAAAAATAATATATGTGCTAACTGTAAGTCGCTCTGGATAAGAGCGTCTGCTAAATGACTAAAATGTAAATGTAAAATGTTATAATAGGCCTACTCTCCTTAAAATGTTTTGGATATAAATTAGATGCGTGGGGTGAATTCGTTCTGTTTCCATCTGTGTGCCCCAGGGTGATCGCTCCTACACTATCTAGAATCTAAAAGGGTTCTTTGGCTGTCCCCATAGGAGAACCCTTTGTAGAACCCTTTTTGGTACTAGGTAGAACCCTTTTGGGTTCCATGAAGAATCCTTTCCACAGAGGGTTCTACATGGAAGCCAGAAGGGTTTTACCTGGAACCCAAAAGCGTTCTCCTATAGGGACAGCCAGAGGACCCTTTTGGAACTCTTTTTTCTAAGAGTGTTCTGTATCATAGGTCTATAGACTTGTCTTCTCAAAACAGGCTTAAAACACAACAAGCAACAACATTTTCTCTTTCTAATCTACTGTTAACTATTTTCACTCAGGAAGGTATGTTGTGTGAAAGAGAGACAAATAAATACTGTGGAAAGACTAACAACAACTTACACTTCCTCAAAACTGGTTGTGTGTGTTCATTAGTGCCCACCGTAGCAAAACGTTTGGCAACAGAAACCGTTTAGGTCACGTTGTACAGCGTTTTGGAGTAAACTGTTTATGCAACATTTTAAAACTGTTGGCTGCGGTGTAAACTAATGAATACGACCCAGGTTGTAGCCTACAACTCGGCTGTTGATGTCTGCCTCATGCTGAAACTTGAACTTAGCCTGAGGGGTGGACTATGATGCAAGCTAGATATACTGTTTTTTCAAAGCTTATCTACATTTCAGTTAGCTTCACATTCCAGATCAGACTTCACCCTTAAGAATACACAGAGTGCTAGTCATCAGGAAGGTGCTCTTTCAGCAGAACTGTATATATCTCAATGACTTGACATGTTCTGGTTTTGAATTCAGGCTACAAGGTGAGAATCCTGCAAGGAATGATTGTAAAGTGTGTAGAGAAATTAAATATATGGTGTAATTTTAGTACAGTGAATGGAAGTAAAACACTCAGACCTAACAGTCTACTTCTACTGAGACAGGTACGTGTCAGTTTAATCATACAAAATGGAGCTAACTGAATGTGGGCAAGTCAAATTCAATATATTCATATATTATATGTATATATTATAGTTCTACATTTAACATTTCATATGATAACTGTAATTGTATCATAGTTCCACTATAGTGTAGTGATCCTCGCTAAATGAGCCACGTCACAATTCCAACCAAGTAACCCAATTGGCGCCAGTGGTGCGATGCATAGGTTGTTTGCCTTTTACACATGCAACCTGGGTTCGCTTCCCTGCCCCACTGTTTGCTACATTGGTGTCAGAAGTGGTATGGTGTCTGTTAGGCCATCAGAATTGATGGTCCGGACGTGTGAGGGGTCTGAGTAGTCGAAGCACGGGACTTTTGTAGGGGACAGTGTGAGTCAGGTTACAATTCCCATTGCTGCAATAGGGTTAACCCTACTGCTGCTATGCGTAGGGTGTTGCAAAAAACCTTTCTGTACGGATCACTGATCCCCCTCAGATCAATCATGTCCATTTTAGCCCTTCAGTCTACATTCTCAGATACGTTTAGAAAAGAACAGATTGAAAGAAATAGTCTACTTTTAATAAATACACATTAGCCTGAGAGAGTGGAAGGGGTGAGAGGAATGTGGCCTTGTGTTGCTGCACTGTTTATAACTACCTTAACAAACAGTAACAGGGAGATGAGGTGAAAGATATCAGTCACGACTACATGTTGTTACAGGCTTTGGTATTTCCATTTATATTTTGAGGTTGGACGTTAGCACGTTGGCCGCACCTCTTGGCGCCACCTCATTAGACAGTATGCTTATGCCTGTGCTGGCTTGTCATCTCTTTAGTCAGAAGGGTTCCATCTGTTATGTGATATTGAAGAGCAGCTGGTCCAGTGTTCTGGTTGGCCTTAGAGATGTTAGAAGACTGGCACCTCTTTGTAGCTCTGCTTCTTTAAGTTGATGAACAAAGTCTTTCTGTCTTGTATCTCCCAGGGTTTGGTCTGGTTTGGTTTGGTTTGGTCTGGTTTGGTCTGGTTTGGTCTGGTCTGGTTTGGTCTGGTTTGGTCTGGTCTGGTTTGGTCTGGTTTGGTCTGGTTTGGTTTGGTTTGGTTTGCTCCACTTGTTTTTCTACTCCATATTGTAAGTTGGAGGGTTTTTATTTCAGATGTCCTCGTCTGGAGCCACTTCAATGGGCGCTCATGGTGGGAGTCTTTTAGGTACCACTTTCTTGTTGCTAGTCAACATTCATTGGACACTAGGGATTGGACGATTAAAACCGGAAGTCTGATACGCCGTTGCAGTTTTCAAAGCACTACTGATTCGACACAACGTATCAATGCTTGTATCAAAGTAACAATACTACGTGATGATGACTGTCGAAGCTTCGGATATCACACTACCATCTGACAGCTGTCAAAAGAGCTCTGACCTCTGCTGGAAGCTTTGTGTTTTTATCTATACTGAACAAAAATACACTGCTCAAAAAAATTAAGGGAACACTTAAACAACACAATGTAACTCCAAGTCAATCACACTTCTGTGAAATCAAACTGTCCACTTAGGAAGCAACACTGATTGACAATAAATTGCACATGCTGTTGTGCAAATGGAATATACAACAGGTGGAAATTATAGGCAATTAGCAAGACAACCCAATAAAGAAGTGGTTCTGCAGGTGGTGACCACAGACCACTTCTCAGTTCCTATGCTTCCTGGCTGATGTTTTGGTCATTTTTTAATGCTGGCGGTGCTTTCACTCTAGTGGTAGCACAACCCACACAAGTGGCTCAGGTAGTGCAGCTCATCCAGGATGGCACATCAATGCGAGCTGTGGCAAAAAGGTTTGCTGTGTCTGTCAGCGTAGTGTCCAGAGCATGGAGGCGCTACCAGGAGACAGGCCAGTACATCAGGAGACGTGGAGGAGGCCGTAGGAGGGCAACAACCCAGCAGCAGGACTGCTTCCTCCGCCTTTGTGCAAGGAGGAGCAGGAGGAGCACTGCCAGAGCCCTGCAAAATGACCTCCAGCAGGCCACAAATGTGCATGTGTCTGCTCAAACGGTCAGAAACAGACTCCATGAGGGTGGTATGAGGGCCCGACGTCCACAGGTGGGGGTTGTGCTTCAGCCCAACACCGTGCAGGACGTTTGGCATTTGCCAGAGAACACCAAGATTGGCAAATTCGCCACTGGCGCCCTGTGCTCTTCACAGATGAAAGCAGGTTCAAACTGAGCACATGTGACAGACGTGACAGAGTCTGGAGACGCTGTGGAGAACGTTCTACTGCCTGCAACATCCTCCAGCATGACCGGTTTGGCGGTGGGTCAGTCATGGTGTGGGGTGGCATTTCTTTGGGGGGCCGCACAGCCCTCCATGTGCTCGCCAGAGGTAGCCTGACTGCCATTAGGTACCGAGATGAGATCCTCAGACCCCTTGTGAGACCATATGCTGGTGCGGTTGGCCCTGGGTTCCTCCTAATGCAAGACAATGCTAGACCTCATGTGGCTGGAGTGTGTCAGCAGTTCCTGCAAGAGGAAGGCATTGATGCTATGGACTGGCCCGCCCGTTCCCCAGACCTGAATCCAATTGAGCACATCTGGGACATCATGTCTCGCTCCATCCACCAACGCCTCGTTGCACCACAGACTGTCCAGGAGTTGGCGGATGCTTTAGTCAAGTCTGGGAGGAGATCCCTCAGGAGACCATCCGCCACCTCATCAGGAGCATGCCCAGGCATTGTAGGGAGGTCATACAGGCACGTGGAGGCCACACACACTACTGAGCCTCATTTTGACTTGTTTTAAGGACATTACATCAAAGTTGGATCAGCCTGTAGTGTGGTTTTCCACTTTTTAATTTTGAGGGTGACTCCAAATCCAGACCTCCATGGGTTGATAAATTTGATTTCGATTGATATTTTTTGTGTGATTTTGTTGTCAGCACATTCAACTATGTAAAGAAAAAAGTATTTAATAAGATTATTTCATTCATTCAGATCTAGGATGTGTTATTTTAGTGTTCCCTTTATTTTTTTGAGCAGTGTATAAACGCAACATGTAAAGTGTTGGTCCCATGTTTCATGAGCTGAAATAAAATATCCCAGAAATGTTCCATATGCACAAAAAGCATATTTCTCTCCGATTTTGTGCACAAATTTGTTAACATCCCTGTTAGTGAGCATTTATCCGTTGCCAAGATAATCCATCCACCTGACAGGGGTGGAATATCAAGAAGCTGATTAAACAGCATGATCATTACACATGTGCACCTTGTGCTGGAGACAATAAAAGGCCACTCGAAAATGTGCAGTTTTGTCACAAAACACAATGCCACAGATGTCTCAGGTTTTGAGGGAGCGTGCCATTGGCATGCTGACTGCAGGAATGTCCACCAGAGCTGTTGCCAGAGAATTACATTGGTGTCAGAAGTGGAATGGCGGCTGTGAGGCCATCAGACTGGCCTGGAGGTGTGAGTAGTCGACTTCCTGGTCGGAGGGGGCAGTGTGAGCCATATTCCAATTCCCACCATGTGGGTTAACCCTATTGGTGCGATGCGTAGGTTGTTTGCCTTTTACAAGTGCAACCTGGGTTCACTTCCCTGCCCCGCTGTTTGCTACATTGGTGTCAGAAGTAGTATGGTGTCTGTGAGGCCATCAGATTGCACGGCCCGGATGTGTGAGGGGTCTGAGTAGTCGAAGCACGGGACTTGCTTTTATAGGGGGCAGTGTGAGACAGGTTACAATTCCCATCGCAGCAATAGGGTTAACCTAGTATTGGCCAGCGACCTGGGTTCACTGCCCTGCCTTGCTGTTTGATACAATATTAATATCACAGGCTACCAAACGTCCGTTGAACAAAGAGACACAACAATATGAGTGAAAGGATTTTAGGATAATATCAGTTAGTGTTTATTTAGAGTTGTCTTCTGGGTTCAGCCTTCTAGCTTCCTTTATCAATTGGGTGAAATATAACAAATGACATGGTCTCAGAGTTTGGAGATAATCAGTCCCAGTTTAAATCGCCCATATTGTCAATTTTTATTTCCCCAGAGCAGCAAAGGAATCTAGAGACTCAACCTTTGCAGAATCAGAATCACCTTTATTCGCCAAGTACATTTGCATGTACATATGTAGGATCTTAATTTGAGCCAGTTTGCTACAGCAGGAAAATATTACTGCAGCAACAGGAAATGTGAATTATTATGTGAATTATAATTAATGGACATTTTTGTAGCGGTTGATCCATTTTTATTAAGAGAAACTCAAGTCTGGCATTTCTAAGTGGAAATTACAAACTTCAGAAGCCTTTTAAAACCTCAAATATACTACAAGTTATTCTGCGGTGGAGGGTGATCAAATTAAGATCCTACATCCGTACACATAATTTTACATGGTGATAGTGACAGACAACATTTAGAGACAGAATACAGACAGAAGAGTTTACACAAATGTCTGTACAACATTATACACAACTAGGAAGAGTGAGCATAGAGCTATAAGAGAATGAACAGTGGATATACAGATATACAGTACAGTGGGAATAAAGTTGATATACAGATATACAGTACAGTGGGTATACAGTGGATATACAGATATACAGTACAGTGGGAATACAGTTGGTATACAGATATACAGTACAGTGGGAATACAGTTGGTATACAGATATACAGTACAGTGGGAATACAGTTGGTATACAGATATACAGTACAGTGGGAATACAGTTGGTATACAGATATACAGTACAGTGGGAATACAGTTGGTATACAGATATACAGTACAGTGGGAATACAGTTGGTATACAGATATACAGTACAGTGGGAATACAGTTGATATACAGATATACAGTACAGTGGGTATACAGTTGGTATACGGTGGATGTCCTCATGTACAGTACCAGTATAAATATATCTAAGAGAGATTAACAGAGTGCTAATGTAGTATAGTTCAGTTATTTAGTGTACAGTTCAGAGATGGCTTGATGTGGTGAGCAGCATAGAGTTTATAGTCCTTTAGTCTCTATGGACCAGATGGTAGTGTACAGTTCAGAGATGGCTTGATGTGGTGAGCAGCATAGAGTGTATAGTCCTTTAGTCTCTATGGGCCAGATGGTAGTGTACAGTTCAGAGATGGCTTGATGTGGTGTGCAGCATAGAGTGTATAGTCCTTTAGTCTCTATGGACCAGATGGTAGTGTACAGTTCAGAGATGGCTTGATGTGGTGTGCAGCGTAGAGTGTATAGTCCTTTAGTCTCTATGGGCCAGATGGCCAGTTGGTGAGGGCTACAGCATGGGGAAAGAAACTGTTCAGATGGGGGTCTATAACATCCAATCACATAGGTTTACAGCAGCTGACAGTTGCAACGTTATTGCTGATAACTCAAATTGCCTTATTTAGATAAAGACATAATCTCTGTACAGATGTAGGATCTTAATGTGATCACCCAGTTGCAGGATAACTAAAACTTTAGTGTATTTGAGTGTATTTAAGCTTTAAAAAAGGTTTCAATTCCACTTTTGTATTAAAATAATTGTTCATTAATTATAATCCACATAATAATTCAAATGTCCTGTTGCTGCAGGATTCTTTTCCTGCTGTAGCAAACTGGCTAAAATTAAGATCCTACATCTGTAGCAATACACCTCTCTTTGATGTACATGGCTATATCAGGATTGACTTTTGACCATTTGACATCTTTTATTTACTGTTGTTTAGGCTGGTTGAATGAGTGGCCTATAAAAGCTACTTCATCTGCAAGAGAACAGGCGGCTGCACCAGCGACTGTAAGAAGTTATGTGATTTCCTCATATGAACGTGAAAGTAAGTGTGTAGCCTACGCAGTTACACAATGGCTGTTGAAACTGTGGCACATATTTCTCGGTAACATTAGAAGTCGGATGAATGTGTTGATATGTAGGAAAGACGGGCAGACTGTCATAGGTCTAGGCTAAACTACAAACTATTATAAGGTTAGGTCGACGTCAGACATTCAATAGTCAGAGTAGGTTTGAGCTGTGATCACTTACCATGTTGACAAACCTGATGGTCTCCGTTTGAAATGGTGTGTAAAATACCATGCCTAGGCTACAAGCTCTGTCCTGCTACTGTTAGGTCTGTAACGTTATGGGAACTGATCTGAACAGGTTTAGGCTGGTCATCTAGGATATGTAGGCTATAGCTGAGGTATAGACCTCCATCTGTATCAGGACTAGGCTCCTGCTACTGTTACTGTTATAACGTTATGGGAACTGATCTGAACAGGTTTAGGCTGGTCATCTAGGCTATAGCTGAGGTCAGTGGTGATTTTAGCATGTCAATCTTGGTGGGGCAAAACATAAATAAAGGGGGATGCATGCCAGCAAAGCCACTCCACAACACAACACTAAACAATACATTCATTGCACTATAACGGTGACAAACGGTGCCCACAAACTGTTAGGGCCTACATAAAGCAGAGTCCCAACAGCAGAGTCCCAACAGCAGAGTCCCGACAGCAGAGTCCCAACAGCAGAGTCCCGACAGCAGAGTCCCAACAGCAGAGTCCCAACAGCAGAGTCCCAACAGCAGAGTCCCAACAGCTGTCCTATCATTTCTCTTCATTATTTCTCTTCATATGACAAGGATTAAAAAGGATTTGCCTGTAGATTGTCGACTTGATTCATGATGATGACTGCTGGCTAAGATTTTGAAAGTATGATGTTGACATGATCAGTCCAATCAAAGCTACTGTAGATATAATGTGATTTGATGTCATTTTATCTGTGGCCAATGACCTTCGTGGATGGGCACTTCTAATGTAACTCTGTGGCAGCACCCAAGGGGCTTGAATTTTCTAGCTCTACTCTTAGACTTGGCAGTGACGTAGTGTCCCCATGAGTGACAGAACACTGAGCCAATCACGGCGCAGCGCTCTGTATTTTCTTCTGGCTTGCCCCACCACCACAGAAAGCACTGAGCTAGGCTGAAACACCTGCATTTTGGAGCTGCCTTACTCAAGAAAACAAAAAAGAGACCGTGTCTATATTAACTCAATGATATATATATATTTTTACATTGTTTGCAAACTGATATGTGACACGTATTAATGCCAAAATAACATGCAAAACAGGAAAGGCCACCTGCCCTTAATGACGGGTCGCTGGTTGAGAGAATGCCAAGAGTGTGCAAAGCTGTCATCAAGGAAAAAGGGTGGCTTTTGAAGAATCTCAAATATAAAATACATTTTGATTTGTTTAACACGTTTTTGGTTACTACATGATACCATATGTGTTATTTCATAGTTTTGATGTCTTCACTATTATTCTACAATATAGAAAATAGTACAAAATAAAGAAAAACCCTTGAATGAGTATGTGTTCTAAAACTTTTGACCGGTAGTGTATATATTTTTTACATTGTTAGCACACTGATATGTGACATGTATTAATGCCAAAATAACATGCAAAACAGGAAAGGCCACCTGCCCTGAATGACGGGTCACCACTGGCTGAGGTATAGACCTTGATCTGCTTTACACAAAAAATTACTGGTATACATTATAACCTAGCCTACTTTAAATAATAAAAAATATCTTAATTGTGGCAAAAAACCTTTCTGTATAGATCACTGATCCCCCCCAGATCAATCAAGCCTGTTTTAGCCCTTCTGTCTACATTCTCAGATACGTTTAGAAAAGAACAGATTTAAAGATAATAATTGGCTGACTTTTAATGAATACAAATAAGTGTGAGACATGGCCTTGTGTTGCTGCACTGTCTATAACTACCTTAACAAACAGTGACTTGTTATTATTATTGACAGTTAACATGGAGAAGAGATGTCACAACCAGATGTTCATTTGATTGCATTAAATAGCCTGACTGTTTCAATATGTCTGTTAGTAAATGTTTTGTAAGAGATAATTAATAAATGATAACAATTCACATTCAAGAATTACTGTGTTAACTACAACCAACATGTTGGATCTCTGTTTAGGGGTCAGTGGTCTAAAATGAGTCTCTCTGGGGAGAGAGAGGAGGGGGGCCCTGCCTCTAAAATGAGTCTCTCTGGGGAACATGACACCAAAGCTAAGAGGTGAGATGACAATTTTGTTTAAGAATTATTAAGAGTTTATTTCCTAAATGCTATTTCCACAATAATCAGAAATGGTTGCTTATGGGTACCTTCAATATTACTGTTCTCAGATGTTTAATTAATAGATTTTAGATGTAGATAATTATTATAATTTTTATTGCAAAACGCTATATATCCATTGTTTAGCTGAATTTGAATGTTCATATCCTGTATATTTGACTGTATTATCTGGTTATCTCACCTAGCTATCTTAAGATGAATGCACTTACTGCAAATCGCTCTGGGTAAGAGCATCTGCTAAACAGGTGGGGCTCTGCCCTGAATGACAGGTCACCACTGCTCCAAAGCAATTACATGTGGCACAGGAACCACTGACTCACTGCATGTTTCTATTATCAAGACACCTGCTGGTACCTCTTAACTGGTTAGTACAGCTCATGAGGTGTCCTAAATATCTGCCAACTAGGTGGGACGCTTATGAATAAAGAGGCTTCATGCATAGCTTTAATTTATACCCATAAGAGTAGGACTAAAATGGCTTTATTCTCAGCACTTATACGACACATTTTCTACTCTGAGACGCTTTTTGGATATGGGCCCAGATCTCAAAACATTGTTTTAAAAAACGAATCATTTTGTTTTACATAATAAAAAATGAATATTACTAATGTAAGCCACTGTAAAGACTGGGTTTAGTTTATTATGTGGCTCTGCTCATGTCCGCGTTCTGGAACTGTCCGCGTCCCCGTACAGAACTGTCCGCGTCCACGTACGGTTTGGCGCCAAGCATATTGTCCAGTTACGCGCAGAGTGGGCTGAGGTGATGTTGGGAAATAACGACGGAGTTCGATACAGTGTTGAGACACTGAAGTTTATTGTTCAATTTGCTTTTTTGCTTAATGGTCAGTGACAGTATGAGTGTAGCCAGATCCTTTTCACTCGCTATCCTTGTTTCATCTTGTGGTTCACCGGATTCGTCATCATCCTCGAGGGACAGACGAACAACCTGCTAGCTATCCAAGCTAGTCGGTACAGCTAGCTAAGCTAGCTACCACTACATCATCACCGGCTGCCTGCATTTCTTGTGGACCGATGGAGCTCCCGGGTTGTTTCTTCCACCTGTTAAATACCGTGGAGGGCTTCTCCCTCTCTCGTTGACGGATGCTGGCTACCTACCATCCCTCTGTCCGGTTCTCCTCTCTTCACTAGATGGACGGTAACTTTAGTGTTTAACCCCTCTGTGTCCAAGGACTGAACTTTTTGAGTATTATTTTCGGGGCGCCTCAAGTTACATTTTTTACAACGTTTATTTCTGATAAAATTAGTTCATTGCATCCGCCATGGAGCCCAGTTTCATAATATTACCTTCTGCCCTGGTTATGAAGTAATCGCGAAAAAACAAGCCTTATGTTTGGGTATTTTTCACCCTACCAGCTCCTTTTAGTTCTATTGAGCACCGTGACACCGACTCGCCTTCAGAACATTCTATTCCCAGCCCATTGTTCTGCGTCACAATGCCAGCTTCACTATTGTTATCAATGAGACCTGCCTGCGTTTACCCTGTAGGTTTACTTCAGGTAACTTATTATTAACAAGGTTATGGCTACTTGGTGAGCGTTAACCCTGTAGGTTTACCTCAGGTAACTTATTATTAACAAGGTTACGGCTACTTGGTGAGCGTTAACCCTGTAGGTTTACCTCAGGTAACTTATTATTAACACGGTTACGGCTACTTGGTGAGCGTTAACCCTGTAGGTTTACCTCAGGTAACTTATTATTACCAAGGTTACGGCTACTTGGTGAGCGTTAACCCTGTAGGTTTACCTCAGGTAACTTATTATTAACAAGGTTACGGCTACTTGGTGAGCGTGCACACTGTTCACCTGAGTACATGTTGTGGTCATCAATAGTGAGGTGAGACACAGTTTAAGAGGCAATGGCTGGTGGATAGCCATCAAACATTAAACATTTTCTGGTCATGGTTAACCATATTTGACAAAAGTGTACAATCTAAACAAAACGCATGTCCCTGTCCTCTTTTTCAAGATGTTGCAGATTTAAACAGCCAGAATACATTTTTTAATTAAGAAATAACAATTTTTCTGATGACTTGTTGTTTCTAAATGGCTGCTGGGTAATTTGATATGCATCGAAATCTTCGTTCGTAGGCATCAAATTGAGCGAATGCTGCGCAGGTTCACTGAGTTGCAAACCAAATGGGTATAATGGGGTGATTGTTGTCTAATCGGGTCGTCTAGCTAATGGATTTGTAGATCTGACGCAGTTGCTACTTCAGATTATGAGCCTAGCAAGTGTCATATAGCTCAGTTCGAACAGCATGGTGCTTGCAACGCCAGGGTTGTGGGATCGTTTCCCACGGGGGGCCAGTATGAAAATGTATGCACTCACTAACTGTAAGTCGCTCTGGATAAGAGCGTCTGCTAAATATGTAAAATGTAAATGTAAAAAATGTCATGAATTAGTTATTTAGTACCCACATATGGCCAAAGGGAGGCGCAAGAGTGCTATCAACCCATACTGTTTTTTGCCATAAAACCCTAAACCTAACAATCAATCAAATGTATTTATAAAGCCCTTTTTACACCAGCAGATGTCACAAAGTGCTATACAGAACCTCTTACCCTACTTATAACCTATTTTAGCCGTAACCCTAACCCCTAATTCTAGGGTAGGGTAGCCTAGAACACTTTTAGAAACTATTTTAGTAATAATATTATCTTACAATTATAGTATTAAATAGCGTTTTGATTATTTTGTTGTTATTTTATTATATGTATAATAGCAAGACAGAAAACTTGATAAATAAGACACATTTGTTTTATTTTTCAAATGTGGTTTGAATTGGGTGACCTAGTAACCTCTGTGTGAAGGTCCAGCAATTGGCGTGGGGCAGGTTTGAGACTGATCTAATACACTTTATTTCTCAGCTGCCTCACCAATGTCTGTACGTGAATTAATAACTTTTAATTGCTAAATATTTCCAATAGATTGCAGCATAAGACCATGAAGCATCAGTTATATGCTACAAGCAGCAATATGATTGACATAAAATAGCATGCAACCAAATACTATATGTCCCATGATTTTCTAAAATGGTCACTCATTACTTTAGTTAGCTATATATCTCGTATTAGGCCTGTGATGCTTTTGGAAGAGCAATTAAATAGTGACTATAGCAGGTGTTGAACCCCTGGTAAATAATCACTAGTCAGATGCTCCAACCTCAACCCTAGTATACATGCATTAAAAATATCTAATATATCGATTAAACAACCTCGGAATAGATAAGACAAGAGTGCGTCTTCCAGCCCACCAATAAATTACAACATGCAACCCTCCCGGTTAGCAAATGTACGTCAACATGCCCCTCGCTTGTGCTAGAAGGCATAGTGCTCGCTGCTGGTTGATGAATCTGACAATGAATGTACTAGGAAAATACGATTTTCTCGACCAGAGGTGACTAAATTAATGTTCAGGCTTATTGATAATCATTATAGTAATAATTTCAAAACATGAGCATAAAACAGGTAATAATAAACATGATTCATCATTATATTATTTCACAGTAATGTGTTAAATGCTTTTTCAGTCGTTCCTCTTGCGTTAGCAGTGTGGAAAGGGACAATAAAAAGCGTGTGCAGGAGTTTTCCTGTGAGGGGGAGTGGTGGTGTATCCAGGGAGAAAACTAAACTAACCTTCTGAAATGTCATTTGTGGTCTTATGCTGCCATCTATTGGAATTATTTAGCAACTGCAGTAGTACTGAATAAAGTATATCCTTACTAAAGTAGTAATTAATTAATTAGTTAATTCTACCACTTACAACCATAAAATAACAATGTATAGCATAAAAACAATGAAACTGACATAAACCAAAAACACCATACATTTAGTTAACTATATATATATATACTATTTATTTAGATGGGTGACATTATCTGCCAAAGTAACACCACTGTAGATAAAGAAGAGCTCTCCAGTAGGTGAACCAAATCATTCAAAGGCCATTTTCTCAAAAGTGAGGTTACATGTTTATCATCTTTCAAAGCAGAATTACTTTCCCATTGTTCCTCAACTGTAGTGTATGATATACCTTTTTCTAGCTGAGTCTCTACTTTTATCCAATGTCAAAAACACAATTTCAAATTTTGCTACATAAGACCGAATCGGATTGTTTGACTGTGTAAAACCTAGCAGTACTATTTATTTCTCTGAGAGTGAGGCAGATATATTATTACTGTGTAAAACATAGCAGTACTACTTATTTCTCTGAGAGTGAGGCAGATATATTATTACTGTGTAAAACCTAGCAGTACTACTTATTTCTCTGAGAGTGAGGCAGATATATAGCATTTTGCAAAAAACATGATTATTTGTCTCTCTGAAATGAAACCATCAAGTGATAGATTTTAAATAATCACATGTCTGTCATTCAACAACCATGCCATGATTAGCTACTGAAAAATCACACCAATCTCTTTCATAATTTCTTTAAACAGTAAAAGATAATTTACGAACATTTCTGAAAATGGATATATAGCGTTTTGGAATGAAACTCTTGTTTCTCCATCTGAGCTCAGAGTAGATGAGAGATGTAATGTTTGTCTCTGTTGTGTTGAAGCCCAATCAAGCAGGAGAGACCAGCCTCCCCTGTACCCAGCTGTGTGTCCATGAAGAGTGACCGGTCTATGGGTCAACCTATATTCTTCAGAGAGGGAGCCTTTTCTACTGAACAAAGGTAAGAAGAACTCATGGGTCATGGTCAGTGAGTTAAACAACACTGTCTCTAGTCATTTCTCCTCTCCCATTTTCCCATTTCTGTTGGTGCTGTCATCTTCAGGACAGGAATACCGGCTTACTTAACGGAGGAATAAACACACATGTTCATCGTTGGTGTTTTAACCAGAATGCCCTTGCTTTATTTTCGCACATGCGCAGTTGTACATTTCTCATAGGGCATGACTGTACCAGTGTAAGAACACAATTTAATAACATATTAGTCTATATGTTAACAATTTATTTTTGTTGTTTTCATAATCCATAGGCTAATCGTTTTTTTCCATTTTCATAGTACTGAAACAATATTAAACAAACACAACATTCCCTCCCTGTGTGTGTGTGTGTGTGTGTGTGTGTTTGTGTGTGTGTCAGTGAGTGTGTGTGCACTCCCTGGATGAGGAGATGTAATCTCTATCCTAATTGCCTAGTCACTTTCACCCCTACCTACATATACATATTACCTCAATTACCTCAACTACCTGGTACCCCTGCACATTGACTCGGTACTCCTTTACTCATTACTGTTATTTTGTTAGGGCTCGCAAGTAAGCATTTCACGGTAAAGTGTACCACTGTTGTATTCGGCGCATGTGAGAAATACAATTTGATTTGATTTGAAGCTCATGCGCAGAAATAAGTCATTGGGTCTAATGGTCATCTTGTGTTGAACTGCAGGCCGTCAAATCAAAGGCACTCCTTCCATATAAAGTTGTTTTTGACTAACATGAAAATGTGTCAGTTTGTTAAACTACTTAAGACAGAACATTTTCAAAATTTAAAACTAAGGAAGTCATTTTTACCTCTCATTGACTTCTCAAACCCCAAACCCTGGCCTGGTCTGCTTCATATGCATTCCCAGAAGACATTTTTTACATCAGCAGTTGTCACAAAGTGCTTATATAGAAACCCAGTCTAAAACCCCAAAGAGCAAGCAATGCAGATGTAGAAGCACGGTGGCTAGGAAAAACTCCCTAGAAAGGCAGGAACCTAGGAAGAAACCTAGAGAGGAACCAGGCTCTGAGGGGTGGCCAGTCCTCTTCTGGCTGTGGTGGGGGGAGATTATATGAGTACATGGCCATTAAGGCCAGTTCGTTCTTCAAGATGTTCAAATGTTCATAGATGACCAGCAGGGTCAAATAATAATCACTGTGGTTATAGAGGGTGCAACACGTTAGCACCTCAGGAGTAAATGTCAGTTGGCTGTTCATAGCCAAGCATTCAGAGGTCAAGACAGCAGGTGTTGTAGAGAGAGAGAAGGAGAGGGAGAGAGAGAGAGAGAGAGAGAGAGAGAGAGAGAGAGAGAGAGAGAGAGAGAGAGAGGGTCGAAACAGCAGGTTCGGGACAAGGTCACACGTCCTGTGAACAGGTCAGAGTTCCATATCCGCAGGCAGACCAGTAGAAACTGGATCAGCAGCACCGCAAGGTATCACGTCCGGTGGAGCATGTATCGATACTGATAGGATCGAAAGAAAGGGAGCGCTGCTCTCGGATCAGTTTTGTCCATTCAAATCATTCCTCAACATTATAATTATTTCACAATACTGACCACGGATCAGCTTCTAGAAAGATATTACTACCTACGGCTGCAAATATTGAGGTAGTTTATTCTAATGCTTACACAATAAAAATGCACTAAATCACAGATTCGGCACATCATTGCGCACATGTTAGGCTACACATCATGAAATATATTGAGACAAATTACAGACAGTAGCCTACAAGTAGCAAAATAAAACTAAATATATTGAACATTGAATGTATTTCAATATGATTGAAATAGAACTATAGCCTACTGTTTATATTTTAATGCAGTCATCTCTGTTTTCATTTGAAGCAAATTTGTGTACTTCCCTTGTTTGAATCAATTGCAAAGACATTGGCAACTTTGTATTTGTAGTCAACTTTGTTCTGAATTCATCTGCGGTCACAAAGAGACGGATAAACCATGTGATTCTATGTTTAGCGGAGATCTTCTCTGTATAAAGTGACGTGAGAGGGCAAAAAAGCATCTAACGATGCACTTGGCTGTTCTACAAGTGGTCTGAGGCAGGTGTTAGAATATGAGCGTTTTCAAGTGCAACGTTAATAACGATGGTTTTGGGAAACAGCACAGAGATTTAACAATGCTCCTACGAAGGTTCTAACGATGAACTTGGCCTTAAGATGCTTTTGGGATACCAGGCCCTGGACAAAAACATCTGCTAAATGACTAAAATGTTTTACATACAGATCTCATATTACTGTATTGAATTATTATTTCTAATATTTAAATATTGATGTCACAAGTGTATCATTTGTACAGTTCTTTATTAAAAATGTAGTTATTTGTTACATTTAACTGTGTAAAATCTATTAGTGCTACTTATTTCTCTGAGAGTTAATTAGATATATAGCATTTTGCAAACAAATGAAATTATGCCATTAAGTGATTGATTTTAATCAAATACATGTCTGTCATTGAACAACACCATGCCATGATTAGCTAGTGAAAAAACACAACCATTTATTTGATAATTTCTTTAAACAATAGAAGCTAATTTACGAACATTTCTGAAAATGGATATATAGCGTTTTGGAATGAAACTCTTGTTTCCCCATCTGGGCTCAGAGTAGATGAGAGATGTAATGTTTGTCTCTGTTGTGTTGAAGTCCAATCAAGCAGGAGAGACCAGCCTCCCCTGTACCCAGCTGTGTGTCCATGAAGAGTGGCAAGTCTATGGAACCTCCTATATACTTCAGAGAGAGAAACTTTTCTACTGAACAAAGGTAAGAAGAACTCATGGGTCATGGTCAGTGAGTTAAACAACACTGTCTCTAGTCATTTCTCCTCTCCCATTTTACCATTTATTTTTGTTGTTTTCATAATCCATAGGCTAAACCTTTTTTCCATTTTCATAGTCCTAAAACAATATTAAACTAACACAACAATCCCTCCCTGTGTTTGTGTGTGTGTGTGTGTGTGTGTGTGTGTGTGTGTGTGTGTGTGTGTGTGTGTGTGTGTGTGTGTGTGTGTGTGTGTGTGTGTGTGTGTGTGTGTGTGTGTGTGTGTGTGTGTGTGTGTGTGTGTGTGTGTGTGTGTGTGTGTGTGTGTGTGTGTGCACTCCCTGGATGAGGAGATGTAATCTGATGTTTTGTCCACAGAAACCAACAGGAGAGATCAGAGTCAGAGATTCTCAGTGGTCAGTCTTCCCAGAGTCATCAAACAGACCTGGCCTCCATATTCAGTGTATGTGGTCCTGTTATGTACATTTATTTTTGTTTACCTCAAGTAAAGTTGATCTGTCAATCATTCATTCATGTGTTAATGAGAAAGCATTTAGTCTCTTGCTCAACTTATTTACTTGATTTATTTCAGTTGCTTGAAGAGAATATCATGGCATTTGTGAAGAACGAGCTGAAGATGTTCAAGAGGATTCTTAGTCCAGAACTCCCAGAAGGCTTTGAGAGTCAGAAGCAGGATAAGGAAGTGGTGGATGCTGAAGATGAGAAGCAGGAGAGCAGTGCCAGAGAGGGGGCTCTGAAGATCACACTGCACGTCCTGAGGAAAATGAACCAGAAGGAGCTTGCTGACACACTGGAGAAAAGTAAGAGCTGTCTGCCTCATGTTGAATGCTGTTTTAGAACATTTAAAAGCTGTAGCTAAAGTACAGCTAAAGTAGCTGTGTAACTCAATGATATTGTAGCAGCCTTAACACAACCCCTAGTGACCTCATCAAGGAGAGAGAGAGAGAGAGAGAGAGAGAGAGAGAGAGAGAGAGAGAGAGAGAGAGAGAGAGAGAGAGAGAGAGAGAGAGAGAGAGAGAGAGAGAGAGAGAGAGAGAGAGAGAGAGAGAGAGATCATAATAATATAATCAGTCACACCAGTCTGTAATGCATTATGAAAACATTTACACATTTATACAGTCAGTTAAGAGAATAAAGTATTATCATTTAAAATGTTATAACAGTCCTAGAATACTGTAGGCATTAAAACAGACGTAATATTAATATGCTCTGTGTTATTTCTAGATTCAGATGAGCGTGCTGTGATTCTTCAACGTGAACTCAAATCTAATCTAAAGAAGAAGTTTCAATGTGTATTTGAGGGGATCGCTAAACAAGGAAACCCAACACTTCTCAATAAGATCTACACAGAGCTCTACATCACAGAGGGTGGAACAGGAGAGGTCAATAATGAACATGAGCTGAGACAGATTGAGACAACAACCAGGAAACAAGCAAGACCAGAGACTGCAGTCAAATGTAATGACATCTTCAAACCCTTAACTGGACAAGACAAACTTATCAGAACTGTGCTGACAAAGGGAGTCGCTGGCATTGGAAAAACAGTCTCTGTGCAGAAGTTCATTCTGGACTGGGCTGAAGGAAAAGCAAATCAGGATGTCCAATTTGTATTTTCATTCCCTTTCCGGGAGCTGAATTTGATGAAAAAGGAAAAACACACTTTGATTGAACTTCTCAATCACTTCTCAATGGAAACCAAAGAATCAAGAATCTCCAACTACGACAAGTACAAAGTTCTGTTCATCTTTGATGGTCTGGATGAGTGCCGACTGCCCCTAGACTTCCAGAAGAACAAGATATGTTGTGACGTCACAAAGTCAACCTCAGTGGATGTTCTGCTGACAAATCTCATCAAGGGAAATCTGCTTCCCTCTGCTCTCCTCTGGATAACTACCCGACCTGCAGCAGCCAATAAGATCCCTTCAGGGTGTGTTCACCAGGTGACAGAGGTACGAGGGTTCAATGACCCACAGAAGGAGGAGTACTTCAGGAAGAGATTCAGTGATGAGGACCTGGCCAGCAGAATCATCTCACACATAAAGACATCAAGGAGCCTCCACATCATGTGCCACATTCCAGTCTTCTGTTGGATTTCTGCAACAGTCCTTGAACACATGTTGAGTACAGACAAGACAGAAGAGATGCCCAAGACACTGACTGAGATGTACTCACACCTTGTGGAGTTTCATACCAAACAGAAGAATGAAAAGTATCTTGGGAAAGAAGAGACAGGTCCACACTGGAATAAAGAGAGCATTCGGTCACTGGAAAAATTGGCTTTTCAACAGCTTGTTGAGGGCAATCTGATTTTCTATAAAAAAGACCTGAAAAGGGCTGGCATTGATGTCAATGACGCATCAGTGTACTCAGGATTGTGCACACAGATCTTTAAAGAGGAATGTGGGCTGTACCAGGACAAGGTCTACTGCTTCGTGCATCTGAGCATTCAGGAGTTTCTGGCTGCTGTATATGTGTTCCTCTCATTCATCAACAACAATGAGAATCTAATGGCCGAACCTCAATCAACCAGGAACTTTTTTGCACTGTTCAGAGACAAGCCTGAAGTTACTTTGTACAAGAGTGCTGTGGATAAAGCCTTACAAAGTGAGACAGGAAACCTGGACCTTTTCCTCCGCTTCCTTCTGGGCCTCTCACTGGAGTCCAATCAGAAGTACTTACGAGGTCTACTGACAAAGACAAGAAGCAGCTCACAGAGCCATGAAGAAACAGTCAATTACATCAAGGAGAAGATCAGGGAGAATCCCTCTCCAGAGAGGTGCATCAATCTGTTCCACTGTCTGAATGAACTGAATGACCATTCTCTAGTGGAGGAGATCCAAAGCTACCTGAGATCAGGAAGTCTCTCAGAAGCCAAACTGTCACCTGCACAGTGGTCAGCTCTGGTCTTTGTGTTGCTGACTTCAGAAAAGGAGCTGGATGTGTTTGACCTGAAGAAATACTCCAGATCAGAGGAAGGTCTTCTGAGGCTGCTGCCAGTGGTCAAAGCCTCCAGAGCTGCTCTGTGAGTACATAAAATGACTTTTAAGTACTAATCATCAGGAAGAAATATTCAGTTTAGAGAAATATATGTATTATTGAAAAACATATTGAATCAATGCATTGATGTTCACATTAGTATAACAATATGACCATACAATTCTAGGAGATGGAAGATGAATCTATATGTTGTTTAAGAGAATAAACCAAATGCATCTGCCATTGTCCTTCTACACTACTGGTGTTAAATTAACAGTGTGTTTGTGAAATCATGATGATCTCTCTGTCAGGCTGTCAGGCTGTGGAGTCACAGAGGAAGGCTGTGCTTCTCTGGTCTCAGCTCTGAAGTCAAACCCCTCACACCTGAGAGAGCTGGATCTGAGTAACAATGACCTGAAGGATTCAGGAGTGAAGCTGCTCTCTGCTGGACTGGGGAATCCCCACTGTAAACTGGAGACTCTGAGGTCAGTATTCCTGTATCACTCAATGACCACACACACACTGGACACACTCTGGACACACACACACACACACACACACACTGGACACACACACACACACACACACACACAAACACACTGGACACACACACACACACACACACACACACACACACCCACACACACACTGGACACACCCCCACTGGACACACACACTGGACACACACACACACATACTGGGCACACACACACAAGAACACAATGGACACACACACACACTGGACACACACACACACACACACACACACACACTGGACACACACACACACACACACACACACACACACACACACACACTGGACACACACACACACACACACACACACACACACAAAAACACAATGGACACACACACACTGGACACACACACACACACACACACACACACAAAAACACAATGGACACACACACACTGGACACACACACACACACACACACACACACTGGACACACACACACACACCCACACACACACACACTGGACACACACACACACACACACACTGGACACACACACACACACACACACACACACACACACACACACACACACTGGACACACACACACACACCCACACACACACACACTGGACACACACACACTGGACACACACACACACACACACACACACACACACACACACACACACACACACACACACACACACACACACACACACACACACACACACTGGACACACACACACACACCCACACACACACACACTGGACACACACACACTGGACACACAATGATTAATTTAGAAACATGTTATCTATTGTTAATAATGATACATTCATTCATTTATGTACAGTACCAGTCAAAATTTTGGACACACCTACTCATTCAAGGGCTTTTCTTGATTTTTACTATTTTCTACATTGTAAAATAATAGTGAAGACATTAAAACTATGAAATAACACATATGGAATCATGTAGTAACCAAAAAAGTGTTAAACAAATAAAATATAGAATTAGCCACCCTGTGCCTTGATGACAGCTTTGCACACTCTTGGCATTCTCTCAACCAGCTTCACCTGGAATGCTTTTCCAACAGTCTTGAAGGAGTTCCCACATATGCTGAGCACTTGTTGGCTGCTTTTCCTTCCCTCTGCCGTCCGACTCATCCCAAACCATCTCAATTGGGTTGAGGTCAGGTGATTGTGGATGCCAGGTCATCTGATGCAGCACTCAATCACTCTCCTTCTTGGTCAAATAGCCCCTACACAGCCTGGAAGTGTGTTGGCCTGGAAGTGTGTTGTCCTGTTGAAAAACAAATGATAGTCCCACTAAGCCCAAACCAGATGGGATGGCGTATCGCTGCAGAATGCTGTGGTAGCCATGCTGGTTAAGTGTGCCTTGAATTCTAAATAAATCACAAACAGTGTCACCAGCAAAGCACCCCCACACCATCACACCTCCTCCTCCATGCTTTACGGTGGGAACTACACATGCCGAGATCATCCGTTCACCCACACTGCTTCTCACAAAGACACGGCGGTTGGAACCAAAAATCGCCCATTTGGACTCCAGACCAAAGGACAAATGTCCACCTGTGTAATGTCCATTGCTCGGCCCAAGCAGGTCTCTTCTTATTATTGGTGTCCTTTAGTAGTGATTTCTTTGCAGCAATTCGACCATGAAGGCCTGATTCACACAGTCTCCTCTGAACAGTTGATGTTGAGATGTGTCTGTGACTTGAACTTTGTGATGCATTTATTTGGGCTGCAATTTCTGAGGCTGCTAACTCTAATGAACTTATCCTCTGCAGCAGAGGTAACTCTGGGTCTTCCATTCCTGTGGCGGTCCTCATGAGAGCCAGTTTCATCATAGCGCTTGATGTTTTTTGCGACTGCACTTGAAGAAATGTTCGAAGTTCTTGAAATGTTCCGTATTGACTGGCCGTCATGTCTTAAAGTTATGATGGACTGTCGTTTCTCTTTGCCTATTTGAGCTGTTCTTGCCATAATATGGACTTGGTCTTTTACCAAATAGGGCCATCTTCTTTATACCCCCCTACCTTGTCACAACACAACTGATTGGCTCAAACACATTAAGAAGGAAATAAATTCCACAAATTAACTTTTAAGAAGGCCCACCTGTTAATTGAAATGCATTCCAGGTGACTACCTCATGAAGCTGGTTGAGAGAATGCCAAGAGTGTGCAAAGCTGTCATCAAGGCAAAGGGTGGCTATTTGAAGAATCTCAAATATAAAATAGATTTGGATTAATTTAACACTTTTTTGGTTACTACATGATTCCATATGTGTTATTTCATAGTTTTGATGTCTTCACTATTATTCTGCAATGTAAAAAATAGTAAAAATAAAGAAAAACCCTTGAATGTGTAGGTGTGTCCAAACTTTTGACTGGTACTGTATATATACTGTCACGAACTCTGATGCGGATGTGGTGCGAATCAATAGCAGGACACAGGAGCTCAGTTAATCCAGACTTTACTAGAAAATCCAAAAATCATAACACGGGTCAAACAACCCGGAGGCGAAACATACGCCACAGTGCGTAAAACACTCCCAAACCGAACTGTGCACGAACAATAGTGCGACGGTAAAACAATTACACACAACACATGACAAACAAATGGAACAATATATAGGGTACAAAATCACACTAACAGGGAACAGGTGCACAACAACTAGACAAAACCAAACGAACATCGAAAACATCCAACGGTGGCAGCTAGTACTCCGGGGACGACGAACGCCGAAACCTGCCCGAACAAGGAGGAGGAGCAGCCTCGGCCGAAACCGTGACATATACATATGTATATATGAATAGATATGGCAGGTTTCAGGACTCTGATGTATCTGAAATTGTTGAAAGAATAAATTTTCACACCAATGAATAGCAGTGTGATTTTTAATATGATTTGACTCTTTGCAGGCTGTCAGGCTGTCTAGTCACAGAGAAAGGCTGTGCTTCTCTGGTCTCAGCTCTGAAGTCAAACCCCTCACACCTGAGAGAGCTGGACCTGAGCTACAATCACCCAGGAGACTCAGGAGTCAGACTGCTCTCTGCTGGACTGGAGGATCCACACTGCAGACTGGAGAAACTCAAGTATGTAGAGGGTTTATGTCAATGTTCATATCAGACATGTTGGAGTTATCAGGCTAGTTAAGACAAGCATTCTGACCACCACTTGGACTAAGTTATATAAAGACTGTGTGTGTGTGTGTGTGTGTGTGTGTGTGTGTGTGTGTGTGTCCAGTGTGTGTGTGTGTCCAGTGTGTGTGTGTGTCCAGTGTGTGTGTGTTTGTGTGTGTGTGTGTGTGTCCTGTGTGTGTGTGTCCTGTGTGTGTGTCCTGTGTGTGTGCGTGTCCAGTGTGTGGGTGTGTCCAGTATGTGTGTGTGTTTGTGTGTGTGTGTGTGTGTGTGTCCGGTGTGTGTGTGTGTGTCCGGTGTGTGTGTGTGTGTGTCCAGTGTGTGTGTGTGTGTGTGTGTGTGTCTGTGTGTGTGTCTGTGTGTGTGTGTGTGTGTGTGTGTCCAGTGTGTGTGTGTGTGTCCAGTGTGTGTGTGTGTCCAGTGTGTGTGTGTTTGTGTGTGTGTGTGTGTGTCCTGTGTGTGTGTGTCCTGTGTGTGTGTCCTGTGTGTGTGCGTGTCCAGTGTGTGGGTGTGTCCAGTATGTGTGTGTGTTTGTGTGTGTGTGGGTGTGTGTGTCCGGTGTGTGTGTGTGTGTCCGGTGTGTGTGTGTGTGTGTCCAGTGTGTGTGTGTGTGTGTGTGTGTGTCTGTGTGTGTGTCTGTGTGTGTGTGTGTGTGTGTGTGTGTGTCCAGTGTGTGTGTGTGTGTCCAGTGTGTGTGTGTGTGTGTGTGTGTGAGTCCAGTGTGTGTGTGTGTGTTTGTGTGTGTGTGTGTGTGTGTCCGGTGTGTGTGTGTGTGTCCAGTGTGTGTGTGTGTGTGTGTGTGTCTGTGTGTGTGTTTGTGTGTGTGTGTGTGTCCAGTGTGTGTGTGTGTGTCCAGTGTGTGTGTGTGTATGTGTCCAGTGTGTGTGTGTGTGTGTGTGTGTGTGTGTGTGTGTGTGTGTTTGTCTGTGTGTGTCGTGTATCGTGTGTGTGTGTGTGTTTGTCCAGTGTGTGTCCAGTGTGTGTGCGTGTGTGTCCAGTGTGTGTGTGTGTGTGTGTCCAGTGTGTGTGTGTGTGTTTGTGTCTGTGTGTGTGTGTGTGTGTGTGTGTGTCCAGTGTGTGTGTGTGTGTGTCCAGTGTGTGTGTGTGTGTGTGTCCAGTGTGTGTGAGTGTGTCTGTGTGTGTCGTGTATCGTGTGTGTGTGTGTCTAGTGTGTGTGTGTTTGTCCAGTGTGTGTCCAGTGTGTGTGTGTGCGTGTGTGTCCAGTGTGTGTGTGTGTGTGTGTGTCCAGTGTGTGTGTATGTGTGTATGTTTGTCCAGTGTGTGTGTGTGTGTCCATTATGTGTGTGTGTCCAGTGTGTGTGTGTGTATGTTTAGTGTGTGTGTGTGTGTGTGTGTGTGTGTGTCCTGTGTGTGTGTCCTGTGTGTGTGCGTGTCCAGTGTGTGGGTGTGTCCAGTATGTGTGTGTGTTTGTGTGTGTGTGTGTGTGTGTGTGTGTCCAGTGTGTGTGTGTGTGTGTGTGTGTGTGTGTGTGTGTGTGTGTGTGTGTTTGTGTGTGTGTGTGTGTGTGTGTCCGGTATGTGTGTGTGTGTGTCCCGTGTGTGTGTGTGTGTGTGTGTGTCTGTGTGTGTGTCTGTGTGTGTGTGTGTGTGTGTGTGTCCAGTGTGTGTGTGTGTGTCCAGTGTGTGTGTGTGTGTGTGTGAGTCCAGTGTGTGTGTGTGTGTTTGTGTGTGTGTGTGTGTGTCCGGTGTGTGTGTGTGTGTGTCCAGTGTGTGTGTGTCTGTGTGTGTGTCTGTGTGTGTGTGTGTGTGTGTCCAGTGTGTGTGTGTGTGTGTGTCCAGTGTGTGTGAGTGTGTGTGTCCAGTGTGTGTGTGTGTGTGTGTGTGTGTGTGTCTGTGTGTGTCGTGTATCGTGTGTGTGTGTGTCTAGTGTGTGTGTGTTTGTCCAGTGTGTGTCCAGTGTGTGTGTGTGTGTGTGTGTGTGTGTGTGTGTGTGTGTCCAGTGTGTGTCTGTGTGTGTGTCTGTGTGTGTGTGTGTGTGTGTGTGTGTGTCCAGTGTGTGTGTGTGTGTGTGTCCAGTGTGTGTGTGTGTGTGTCCAGTGTGTGTGTGTGTGTGTGTCTGTGTGTGTCGTGTATCGTGTGTGTGTGTGTCTAGTGTGTGTGTGTTTGTCCAGTGTGTGTGTGTGCGTGTGTGTCCAGTGTGTGTGTGTGTGTGTGTGTGTCCAGTGTGTGTGTGTGTGTGTATGTTTGTCCAGTGTGTGTGTGTGTGTCCATTATGTGTGTGTGTCCAGTGTGTGTGTGTGTATGTTTAGTGTGTGTGTGTGTGTGTCACACACTGGACACACACACACACACACACTAAACATACACACACACACTGGACACACACACATAATGGACACATACACTGGACACACACACACACACTGGACACACACACAGACACTGGACACACACACACTGGACACACACTGGACACACACACACACACACACACACACACACACACAAACACACACACTGGACACACGCACACTGGACACACTCACACACTGGGCACACACACATACTGGACACACAAACGCACACACTTGACATACACACACACACTGGACACACACACACACACATACACACTGGACACACACTGGACACACACACACACACATACTGGACAAAGACACACACACACACACACACACACACACACAAACACACACACACACACACACTGTACATACACACTCACTGGACACACACAAACAGTGGACACACACACACACACACACACTTGGACAAATGTATATACTGACTGTTTGTGTGTGTGTGTGTGTGTGTGTGTGTGTGTGTGTGTGTGTGTGTGTGTGTGTGTGTGTGTGTGTGTGTGTGTGTGTGTGTGTGTGTGTGTGTGTGTGTGTGTGTGTGTGTGTGTGTGTGAGTTCAGGTGTATCCCTCAATGACTGTCTGTTCTTCTGCTTACCGCTACAGTGTGGAACATGGTGGAGAGAACACAATGAAACCTGGACTTAGAAAATGTGAGTGTTGACTGCTGTGAAGAATATGACTAAGAATAAGTCTTAATTCAAGTGAAGTCAAAGTCAAAGACCACCATCATTACTTACTTGGTCATATTAAATATCAGCTGTAGTTCTACAGAAGCACAAATCAGGGACACCAAAGATTACAAAGAGTTGCTTTGACAATGTGTCTGTGTGTGTGTGGCGCGTTCCTGTTACATTAGAAATGTGCATACCTGAAGGTGTGTGTGTGTGTGTGTGTTCAGTGTGTGTGTGTGTTCAGGATGACGATGATTTGTAATATTGTGTGTGTGTGTGTGTTCAGGATGTGTGTGTGTGTGTGTGTGTAATTAATGGGAATAAATGTGTTTTATATTACCATACAGTATAACATATGATCATTCAACAAGTCTCAAGTTACCTTAACTTCTCCTTTTGATACCTAGAAACATCTACATTAAATGAATTAGTGAAAAGTGAGTTAACATTCTAATGTGAATGATGATGATTTCTAATATTGTGTCTGGTTTCATCCATCAGATGTCTGTGATCTCACACTGGACCTAAACACAGTAAACAGAGACCTCTCTCTGTCTGAGGAGAACAGAAAGGTGACATGTAGGACAGAGGAGCAGCCGTATCCTGATCACCCAGAGAGATTTGAGGTCTGGTACCAGGTGCTGTGTAGAGAGGGTCTGACTGGGCGCTGTTACTGGGAGGTAGAGTGGAGTGGGAGTTGGGCTGGTATAGGAGTGGCATATAAAGGAATCAGCAGGAGAGGAGGGGGTGATGACTGTGTTATTGGATACAATGACAAGTCCTGGAGTCTGTTCTGCTCTGACAACAGTTACTCTGCCTGGCACAATAATACGTCCACTACCATAGACGTCCCCTCCTCCAGCTCCCACAGAGTAGGAGTGTATCTGGACTGGCCAGCCGGCACTCTGTCCTTCTACAGAGTCTCCTCTGACACACTGACCCACCTGAACACATTCCACTCCACATTCACTGAGCCCCTCTATCCAGGGTTTAGGATTTTGTATGATGGAGACTCAGTGTCCCTGTAAATAATAACCATGGTAACACTGACAAACACACACACACTGGACACACACACACACACACACACACACACACACACACACACACACACACTGGGGACACACACACACTGGGGACACACACTGGACACATACACACACAGGACACACACAGACACACACACACGCACTGGACAAACACACACTGGACACACACACACTGGACACACACACACTGGACACACACACACACTGCACACACACACACACTGGACAAACACACACACACACACACACACACACACACACACACACACATACAAACAGGACACACACACACATACACTGGACACAAACACACACTTGACACACACACACACACACACACACACACACACACACACACACTACACACACAGACACTGAACACACACACACACACACACACACACACACACACACACTGGACTCACACACACACACACTGGAGACACACACAAACACACTGAACACACACACACACACACACACACTAGACACACACACACAAACACACACACACACACTGGACACACACACACTGAACACACACAAACACACACACTGGATACACACACGCTGAACACACACACACACACTTAACACACACACACGCTAGAAACACACACTGAACACACACACACACTGAACACACACACTGGACACACACACACTAGACACACACACACACACTTAACACACACACACACGCTGGACACACACTCTGAACACACACACACTAGACACACACACACACACACTTAACACACACACACACGCTGGACACACACACTGGACACACACACACTAGACACAGACACACACTTAACACACACACACACGTTGGACACACACTGTGAACACACACACACTCTGAACACACACACTCTGGACACACACACACACTGGACACACACACACACACACTGAACACACACACACTCTGGACACACACACACACACTGGACACACACACACACACACACACACACATACTGAACATACACACACACACTGGACACACACACACACACACCGGGGACACACACACACTGGACACACACACACTGGGCACACACACGCTGAACACACACACACACACTTAACACACACACACACACTTGACTCACACTCACACACACACACTGAACACACACACACACACACACACACCCACACACACACACACACACTAGACAAACACACACACACACACTGGACACATACACACACACACTGGACACACACACACACTGGACACACACACACATACTGCACACACACACACACTGGACACCTATCCTTGTGTTGGATTTTGATGAAAGGAAATCCCATATAGCCTACTGGACAGGACTTTGCTATGGCATCTTCTGTTTGGGTGTCTCAGGTCAGGTCTGAGCCATGATCAGAATGTGTCTCTGTGTCTATTTCCAGCATGCCATTTCTACATGTCCTGATCTAGTGTTTCACCCCTGACCTCCTCACACCGTCTCACTGTCCATGTCTGCTTTTAGCTCCCACCTCTACTTCACTGTGTTATAATGGACCTTATGCTTGTTATGTCACCTCTGGAACCAGTTATCAAACATACTGACCTTTCTGACCCTATCCCATGGCCCTACTTTCTACAACTGAATATTTAAATTCCTCTATGAGTTTTGTTTCGTGTCCATTTACTTATGTATGTATTTGTTGTATATTGGGGTTGTGCTGCAGAGCATCATGGGGGTTTGTATGTGTTGAGATGATCACGTTCCAGATAAATGGTTGAACTGATTCCTGTCTCCTGTCTCATCATTATTGAATTGTTATACAGACGTGGTTATGAAACCCACGAGACATAACAAAAGAATGGTGATGAGTAAGTCTGAATCTACAGGAACTATTCTGTCTGGAAGAAGTGGGTTTTTACAACTGTTTAAAACTGTTATTTTCTGTGGTACAGTCTAGGCTAATGTTAGCACAGTGTATTGATAGCAGAGGCACGTGCATAGTTTAGCTAGCTAAGAAAGAGAGTTAACATCGTCATGGACGGCAGAAAAGGACTGGAGACGGACGTCGGAGCGGGAAAACAAAATGATTAAAAGGGAGGAACATACAGTGATTAAAGGAAAGTACATTTATTCAACCGTGAAGACAAACCTTTTCATTAAATCTGCTAAATGAGCGAACTTAGGAGGAAACGTCAGTGAGTGAAGTGAATGAAGATCACGTGACTGAGGAAAATATTGATTTGGTTGAGGACAATATTGAAGTGAGTGACAATCAGGAGCTTATTGGGAAATGAACAATTATTGGAATTGATGGAAACATTGGACAGTTTGATAAAAGTATTGATCAGTGGAGCTCATATACAGAACAGTTTGAATATTTTGTTCTTGTAAATGACATGGATGAGGACAACATTGTGCCTACATGTTTTAGTGTAATGGGGCCAAAGACATTTAATTTACTAGGCAGCCTGCTACAGCCAGACAGAACAGGTAATAAGACGTATGGGGATATTGTGGAGATACTTAAAGGACATTTTTCACCAGAACCACTAGTTAATGCTGAAAGGTTCAGGTTCCACAGGAGACATCAGGAAGACGGAGAATCAGTAACAATGTTTGCTGCTGCATTAAAGAAACTACCAGAACACTGAGTTTAATGCTGTTCTAAATGACATCATTAGAGACAGACTAGTATGTGGGCTACGGAGTGAAGCTACACAAAAGAGACTGTTGACTGAAAGTCATCTGACCTTGGCAAAGGACATTGAAATCAGTGTGTCCATGGAACTAGCTGCTAAAGAGGCTCACCAGTTGAGTTCATCAGGAACTTAGTGGGTTCATCTAACAATCCTAATCATTAGCTGATACATTTTAATCTCATACACAGGGTAAACCTTCCACCTAGAAAACATCATTTAATAGAAATCCCAACCGCTCCTCTGTGTGATCTATGTAATCAAGGTGCCTTGGGCTCCTTTAATCATATGTACTGGGAGTGACCAGGGGACATGTTTTGGAAAGAGGTATCCTCATACCTTGTTCCCCCAAACTGTTATTACTGAATGATAATTCACCACTGTCATTACAGCAAAGATGTATAATGTTGTCAGGTTGGACAGCAGCTAAAAAGATGTTGGAACTAAGATGGCAACCACCACACCTCATTGGATCAGCACTTTTATAGATATCATTTATTTAGAACTATCCACTGCTAGGATCCATGTGGCCAAACAACAATTTCATCTGAAACCATAAAATAACTCCTGTAGTGGGTTTTACCCAACAGATTAACCGTTCATTTTATTTTTTTTTGCAAATTTGTACCTTGATTTAGTATTTAATTTAATGGAGATCAGGTTGGGTGTGTTGGGGTGGTCCCAGGAGGGGTTGGAGGGTGGGTTGGTCCCAGGAGGGGTTGGAGGGTGGGTTGGGGTGGTCCCAGGAGGGGTTGGAGGGTGGGTTGGGGTGGTCCCAGGAGGGGTTGGAGGGTGGGTTGGGGTGGTCCCAGGAGGGGTTGGATGATGGGTTGGGGTGGTTCCAGGAGGGGTTGGAGGGTGGGTTGGGGTGGTCCCAGGAGGGGTTGGAGGGTGGGTTGGGGTGGTCCCAGGAGTGGTTGGTGGGTGTGTTGGGGTGGTCCCAGAAGGAGTTGGAGGGTGTGTTGGGGTGGTCCCAGGAGGGGTTGGAGGGTGGGTTGGGGTGGTCCCAGGAGGGGTTGGAGGGTGGGTTGGGGTGGTCCCAGGAGGGGTTGGAGGGTGGGTTGATATGTGATATATTATAATAATATTTACCTGCAATAACTAGTTTCCATAATATACTGATATATATTTTAACAGTATTGTGTCTCTAGCTGTATAACCATTCCTGCTGCTATTTGTTCTTGTCTTTATGTTCCTTTAAAATAAATAAAGGAAAAGTGCACAGGGTTTCAACTGAAAATCAGGAGTCAGGGAAATCAAGTCACATGTGGGAAGGTGGGACATCAAGTATCTACATGCTGGTGTAAGGACATGGATTGTCCAGAGACATTCCAACAAATGAAAAAGAGATGTTCACACTGTTGAGCAGGAGAACACTGAGGTGAGTGACTCATCAGACCAAGAGAACACTGAGGTGAGTGACTCATCAGACCAAGAGAACACTGAGGTGAGTGACTCATCAGACCAGGAGATCACTGAGGTTAGTGATACAGATTAACACATGGCCAGCTGGTGTGTACGGAGATTGACACAGGGCCAGCTGGTGAGTATGGAGATTAACACAGGGCCAGCTGGTGAGTATGGAGATTGACACAGGGCCAGCTGGTGAGTATGGAGATTAACACAGGGCCAGCTGGTGAGTATGGAGATTGACACAGGGCCAGCTGGTGCGTATGGAGATTGACACAGGGCCAGTTGGTGAGTATGGAGATTGACACAGGGCCAGCTGGTGCATATGGAGATTGACACAGGGCCAGCTGGTGAGTATGGAGATTGACACAGGGCCAGCTGGTGAGTATGGAGATTGACACAGGGCCAGCTGGTGAGTATGGAGATTGACACAGGGCCAGCTGGTGAGTATGGAGATTGACACAGGGCCAGCTGGTGAGTATGGAGATTGACACAGGGCCAGCTGGTGAGTATGGAGATTGACACAGGGCCAGCTGGTGAGTATGGAGATTGACACAGGGCCAGCTGGTGCGTATGGAGATTGACACAGGGCCAGCTGGTGAGTATGGAGATTAACACAGGGCCAGCTGGTGAGTATGGAGATTAACACAGGGCCAGCTGGTGAGTATGGAGATTGACACAGGGCCAGCTGGTGAGTATGGAGGTTAACACAGGGCCAGCTGGTGAGTATGGAGATTAACACAGGGCCAGCTGGTGAGTATGGAGATTAACACAGGGCCAGCTGGTGAGTATGGAGGTTAACACAGGGCCAGCTGGTGAGTATGGAGATTAACACAGGGCCAGCTGGTGAGTATGGAGATTGACACAGGGCCAGCTGGTGAGTATGGAGGTTAACACAGGGCCAGCTGGTGAGTATGGAGATTGACACAGGGCCAGCTGGTGAGTATGGAGGTTAACCCAGGGCCAGCTGGTGAGTATGGAGGTTAACACAGGGCCAGCTGGTGAGTATGGAGATTAACACAGGGCCAGCTGGTGAGTATGGAGATTAACACAGGGCCAGCTGGTGCATATGGAGATTGTACCTTATGCTATCAGACCAAAAGTCAAGGCTGACTTGGACGTTTTAGTCAACAACAAAGTACTGGAGCTGGTCAGCGTGAGTCTCTATGGTGTGGAAGCAGTCTTGTCCCATATCATGCCTTCTGGTGAAGAAAAGGCTTTCACATCAAAGACATTGAACAAAGCAGAAAGTAACTAATGCACAGATAGAATGAGAAGCCCTAGGTCACCCTTCTTACAAAATCATTGTTCGCTGACGAGCATCTTTGGACCTCATACTAGGATTCTGTCACTTGCTGCCAGCAGAATGTAAAGGCAGGCTTTGTTGTCAGCACACACCTACGACATCAAGTACCGCAAGTCAGAACTGCACTGCAATGCAGATCAGTGGAGGCTGGTGAGGGGAGGACGGCTCATAATAATGTCTGGATTGGAGCAAATAGAATGGCATCAAACACATGGAAACCATGGAAACCATGTATTTTATGTATTTGATACCATTCCCCTAATTCCGCTCCAGCCATTACCACGAGCCCGTCCTCCCCAATTAAGGTGCCACCAACCCCCTGTGATGCAGATGGACTCCAGGTTACCACTACCTGTGGTCAAGAAAGAGTCAGATGGACTCCAGGTTACCACTACCTGTGGTCAAGACAGAGTCAGGTGGACTCCAGGTTACCACTACCTGTGGTCAAGACAGAGTCAGATGGACTCCAGGTTACCACTACCTGTGGTCAAGACAGAGTCAGATGGACTCCAGGTTACCACTACCTGTGGTCAAGACAGAGTCAGATGGACTCCAGGTTACCACTACCTGTGGTCAAGACAGAGTCAGATGGACTCCAGGTTACCACTACCTGTGGTCAAGACAGAGTCAGATGGACTCCAGGTTACCACTACCTGTGGTCAAGACAGAGTCAGATGGACTCCAGGTTACCACTACCTGTGGTCAAGACAGAGTCAGATGGACTCCAGGTTACCACTACCTGTGGTCAAGACAGAGTCAGATGGACTCCAGGTTACCACTACCTGTGGTCAAGACAGAGTCAGATGGACTCCAGGTTACCACTACCTGTGGTCAAGACAGATGGACTCCAGGTTACCACTACCTGTGATCAAGACAGAGTCAGATGGACTCCAGGTTACCACTACCTGTGGTCAAGACAGAGTCACGCCAAGTAGACGTCTTCTACTTCAGACAAGTGGAAAACTGCACCAGTCACTTCAGCACAAGTGTGGAGAAACACCAGAAACGACCCGGTTTCATCTGAAGTGATGGACATCATCATCAAAGGTAAAGCCGCAGGAGATTCTCTGGAACTGAGATATCAATATAGTCCGTTGTCTGCTGTGAGAAAGGAGAGTTATCATTCCACCTTCACTGACGAAACCGGTGTTGCAACAGTTACACTCAGGTCATTGTGGAATGGTTCACATGAAGTAAATCACACAAAGCTACTTCTGGTGGATTGGATTGGATGGAAGCATTGAGGAGAAAGAGAAAATGTGTTCCTCGTGTCAGGAGGTTCTCAACGTACCTCAACTTGGAGAGAGAGAGGGGTGGAGACAGGGGGAGGAGGAGGGGAGAGAGGGGTGGAGACAGGGGGAGGAGGAGGAGAGAGAGGGATGGAGACAGGGGGAGGAGGAGGAGAGAGAGGGGTGGAGACAGGGGGAGGAGGAGGAGAGAGAGGGATGGAGACAGGGGGAGGAGGGCAAGAGAGTGGGGTGGAGACTGGGGGAGGAGGAGGAGAGAGAAGGGTGGAGACAGGGGGAGGAGGAGAGAGAGGGGTGGAGACAGGGGGAGGAGGAGGAGAGAGAGGGGTGGAGACAGGGGGAGGAGGAGGAGAGAGAGGGATGGAGACAGGGGGAGGAGGAGGAGAGAGAGGGGTGGAGACAGGGGGAGGAGGGCAAGAGAGTGGGGTGGAGACTGGGGGAGGAGGAGGAGAGAGAAGGGTGGAGACAGGGGGAGGAGGAGAGAGAGGGGTGGAGACAGGGGGAGGAGGAGAGAGAGGGGTGGAGACAGGGGGAGGAGGGGGAGAGAGAGGGATGGAGACAGGGGGAGGAGGAGGAGAGAGAGGGATGGAGACAGGTCAAGGAGGAGGAGAGAGAGGGATGGAGACGGGGAGGAGGAGGAGAGAGAGGGGTGGAGACAGGGGGAGGAGGAGGAGAGAGAGGGATGGAGACAGGGGGAGGAGGAGGAGAGAGAGGGGTGGAGAGTGAAAACTCCAGACTATGAAGGGTCCAAACAAGCCAACTCTTAACAGAGATGGAGCCTAATGGTTTATGACAAGTCTCTACTTTTCATTTAAAATGGGTTTTGTTCAGAATTGTTTCATTAAAGGACCAGTGCTGTCAAAAATATGATTTTCCTGTTTTTTTTATACATATTTCCAAGCTATGAGGTTGGAATAATACTGTGAAATTGTGAAAATTATGATAATGCCCTTTTAGTGTAAAAGCTGTTTGAAAAGACCTCCTGAAAAATCAGCGTGTTTTGGTGGGATGGAGTTAATAGCCAATAGCCAATAACAACTCGTTTTCAGTTTTCCCCTTCCCACTCAGACCACTCCCAGACAGTCCTAGCAAAATACTTGCTTGACAAATTGCTCTTTGCTAAGAGAAGCAATTTTTTAAAACCATTTTAATTCATACCAATCACAGTAAGGTACTTAATTGTTACGCTGAAATTATTTGATATTGATATAAAAATGGCTGCATTAGTTTTTTATATATACTGTATATAATTTACCTCCACAGCAACATGGACACCAGCATACTGGCACGTACACACCAGAGGAGGCTGGTGGAGGAGCTATAGGAGGACGGGCTCATTGTAAAGACTGGAATGGAATTATGGAATGGTATTTAACGCATCATTTATTTATTCCATTCCAGCCATTACAATTAACCTGTTCTCCTATAGCTCTTCCCAACAGTCTCCTCTCGGAAACTTCTCGGTTCTGGTAAAAGAGAAGTTGAGAGTGTCACATCATGTTTTATCTCAGCGAAGCTGTACAACAGCATATTTAAGAAGCATAAACTGCAACCATGTGATGTTGTTTTGAGAACTTACTCAGCTCAGCCTATTCAGTTATTGGGAAAGCTGGAGGTTAAAGTGAAATGTGGACTTGTTTGCTACTCTAACTGGGGGTAAACAGTTCACAAAGTTAGACCTTACACAGGAACTACCAGCAAGTGGAGGTAGATCAAGAGTCAAAGCATTTCCTGACTATAAACAAGGGTTTCTACCAGATGAATAGACTGCCTTATGGAGTATCAAGAGCTCCAGCTATATTCCAACGTATTATGGACCAGGTCTTATAAGGGTTGACCTTTGGTTGGGTGCTTTCTGGATCACATTCTTATCACAGGGAAATCGGCAGAGGACCACTTCCAGAACGTAGAAGCAGCAGTGTTACAGAGACTGCAAGAGCCTGGGTTAAGAGTAAAACGGGAAGTTTATGCAGAATCTCTCTACTCTCATCAAACCTGTGACAGAGCTCTTCCAGAGAGATAGACCTTGGGTGGGGTCAGAACAATGTCAGCAGGCATTTGAAACAACGAAGACGCAGCTGTCTTCCTCCTCAGTGTTAGTGCACTACGACCCTCACATGCCAGTAATATTGGCTTGTGATGCCTCACCATATGGGGGGGGGGTGCTGTCATCTCAAATACAATGCCCTACGGTAGTGAGAGGCCTATTGCATATGCTTCACCCACACTCAAATAGAGAAGACAGAGGTGAAGTATGCCCCAATAGAGAAGACAGAGGTGAAGTATGCCCAAATAGAGAAGACAGAGGTGAAGTATGCCCAAATAGAGAAGACAGAGGTGAAGTATGCCCAAATAGAGAAGACAGAGGTGAAGTATGCCCAAATAGAGAAGACAGAGGTGAAGTATGCCCAAATAGAGAAGACAGAGGTGAAGTATGCCCCAATAGAGAAGACAGATGTGAAGTATGCCCCAATAGAGAAGTCAGAGGTGAAGTATGCCCAAATAGAGAAGACAGAGGTGAAGTATGCCCCAATAGAGAAGTCAGAGGTGAAGTATGCCCAAATAGAGAAGACAGAGGTGAAGTATGCCCAAATAGAGAAGACAGAGGTGAGGTATGCCCCAATAGAGAAGACAGAGGTGAAGTATGTCCCAATAGAGAAGACAGAGGTGAAGTATGCCCCAATAGAGAAGACAGAGGTGAAGTATTCCCCAATAGAGAAGACAGAGGTGAAGTATGCCCCAATAGAGAAGACAGAGGTGAAGTATGCCCCAATAGAGAAGACAGAGGTGAAGTATGCCCAAATAGAGAAAACAGAGGTGAAGTATGCCCAAATAGAGAAGACAGAGGTGAAGTATGCCCAAATAGAGAAGGCAGAGGTGAAGTATGCCCCAATAGAGAATACAGAGCTCTGGCAAGGAGACACTTTTGGTGGCCCAGGTTAGACTCAGACATAGAAGACATGGTAAGGAGATGGCTCAGGTTAGACTCAGACATAGAAGACATGGTAAGGAGATGGCCCAGGTTAGACTCAGACATAGAAGACATGGTAAGGAGATGGCCCAGGTTAGACTCAGACATAGAAGACATGGTAAGGAGATGGCCCAGGTTAGACTCAGACATAGAAGACATGGTAAGGAGATGGCCCAGGTTAGACTCAGACATAGAAGACATGGTAAGGAGATGGCCCAGGTTAGACTCAGACATAGAAGACATGGTAAGGAGATGGCCCAGGTTAGACTCAGACATAGAAGGTTATCACTGGTTAAACCCAGCTTTTCAGCTGACATGCAGTCTAAGATACAGGACAAGGGGTTGGGCAAGAGGCTTCGTTTTTTACAGTCGGAACAAACAGTGCTTGTCCCAGATTACCGGGGAGGAGAGAGAGAGAGAAATGGAGACCCGGGGTTGTGAAAAGTCTACTTGGTCCTGTAACCTACTTAGTGCAGACTGAGGGAAAAACTGTGTAAGAAGCACGTGGATCAAATGATGATGCAACCCAATGAAAGAGAAGAGCTGAATGTGTCAGAGTGGAACATCTCTGGTTGGGACTTGGACACTACCACTGGGACGGGCACCAATACAGACACACAGATTGTTCCAGGCCGTGAGCCTGAGGGTCCAGAGCATCATGAGAGGCCGAAAAGGGTCAGAAGGCCTCCGGACCGATTGGATCTGTAAACAGGTTGTATATGAGTTGAGAAGTGAAAGACTGTTTTGGAAAACTCATGATGTTCATCGAGGATGTTTTCAGAGGAAGTGAGAATTTCCTGGGGAGGAGTGTGGTGTATTGAGAAATGTATTATGTGTTAATGAGTTTAGATTTAAAATGGTTGCAAATAGCCAATGGGATTTGTATGCAGGAGTTTATTTGAATTAACAAATGACATTGGGTTTTCCATTCTTGCATTGAAGTGATTGGATTACGAGATGCAAGGGCGGTAAAAGTTCAATGATGTATTGGGGAGTTGGGCTGAAGACACTGTAGAGAGTGGTCCACTGGAATGTGTTAAGGAGAACATTAAATACATCTGTTCAGTTTATTATAAGTACGCTTCGGAGTCTTCAGTAAAAGAACCCAGCATCTTAGGATGCAACAATGATCCTTTATCATGTTTAGAAAATAACAGATTGAAAGACAACAAATAGCCTACTTTCAATTAATTAAAAATATGTTTGAGACATGTGACATGGCCTTGTGTTGCTGCACTGTCTAAATATGTTAGAGACATGGGACATGGCCTTGTGTTGCTGCACTGTCTAAATATGTTAGAGACATGGGACATGGCCTTGTGTTGCTGCACTGTCTAAATATGTTAGAGACATGGGACATGGCCTTGTGTTGCTGCACTGTCTAAATATGTTAGAGACATGGGACATGGCCTTGTGTTGCTGAACTGTCTAAATATGTTAGAGACATGGGACATGGCCTTGCGTTGCTGAACTGTCTAAATATGTTAGAGACATGGGACATGGCCTTGTGTTGCTGCACTGTCTAAATATGTTAGAGACATGGGACATGGCCTTGTGTTGCTGAACTGTCTAAATATGTTAGAGACATGGGACATGGCCTTGTGTTGCTCCACTGTCTAAATATGTTAGAGACATGGGACATGGCCTTGTGTTGCTGCACTGTCTAAATATGTTAGAGACATGGGACATGGCCTTGTGTTGCTGCACTGTCTAAATATGTTAGAGATATGGGACATGGCCTTGTGTTGCTGCACTGTCTAAATATGTTAGAGACATGGGACATGGCCTTGTGTTGCTGCACTGTCTAAATATGTTAGAGACATGGGACATGGCCTTGTGTTGCTGCACTGTCTAAATATGTTAGAGACACGGGACATGGCCTTGTGTTGCTGCACTGTCTAAATATGTTAGAGACATGGGACATGGCCTTGTGTTGCTGCACTGTCTAAATATGTTAGAGACATTGGAAATGGCCTTGTGTTGCTGCACTGTCTAAATATGTTAGAGACATGGGACATGGCCTTGTGTTGCTGCACTGTCTAACTACCTTAACAAACAGTGACACATTATATTATTATTCATATTATTATTATTATTATTACTGACATTTAACATGGAAAAGAGGTGACCCCTTGACTTTTTCCACATTTTGTTACGTTATGGCCTTATTATAAAATTGATTAAATAAAACAATGTCCTCATCAATCTACACACAATAACCCATAATGACAAAGCGAAAAACAGGTTTATAGAAATGTTTGCAAATGTATAAAAATTCAAAATGAAAAAAAAAATGTATGTACATAAGAATTCAGACCCTTTGTTATGAGACACTAAATTGAGCTCAGGTGCATCCTGTTTCCATTGATCATCCTTGAGATGTGATTGGAGTCCACCTGTGGTATATGCAATTGATTGGACATGGTTTGGAAAGGCACACACCTGTCTATATAAGGTCCCACAGTTGACACACCCCTCTCTATAGTCATTGGTTGCACTAATTGAACTGTTTGTCTACATAACCTGGTTCAATCATGCATGACATCAGTTGATATACAGAGTGTGAGACTCTCTATATATTTGTATATCTTCCAGTTCATTCTCCGTTAGTCAGCACCTCTACACTAAATAATGTTCTCTGGGGGTGCGCCAGCTCATGCTTTTTATTAGAGACTTTAGTCCCCAGAGGTCTTAACCTGGAAAAGGACTATAGTATGTTTTAGAGACTTTAGTCCCCAGAGGTCTTAACCTGGAAAAGGACTATAGTATGTTTTAGAGACTTTAGTCCCCAGAGGTCTTAACCTGGAAAAGGACTATAGTATGTTTTAGAGACTTTAGTCCCCAGAGGTCTTAACCTGGAAAAGGACTATAGTATGTTTTAGAGACTTTAGTCCCCAGAGGTCTTAACCTGGAAAAGGACTATAGAATGTTTTAGATACTTTAGTCCCCAGAGGTCTTAACCTGGAAAAGGACTATAGTATGTTTTAGAGACTTTAGTCCCCAGAGGTCTTAACCTGGAAAATGACTATAGTATGTTTTAGAGACTTTAGTCCCCAGAGGTCTTAACCTGGAAAAGGACTATAGTATGTTTTAGAGACTTTAGTCCCCAGAGGTCTTAGCCTGGAAAAGGACTATAGTATGTTTTAGAGACTTTAGTCCCTAGAGGTCTTAACCTGGAAAAGGACTATAGTATGTTTTAGAGACTTTAGTCCCCAGAGGTCTTAACCTGGAAAAGGACTATAGTATGTTTTAGAGACTTTAGTCCCCAAAGGTCTTAACCTGGAAAAGGACTATAGTATGTTTTAGAGACTTTAGTCCCCAGAGGTCTTAACCTGGAAAAGGACTATAGTATGTTTTAGATACTTTATTCCCCAGAGGTCTTAACCTGGAAAAGGACTATAGTATGTTTTAGAGACTTTAGTCCCCAGAGGTCTTAACCTGGAAAAGGACTATAGTATGTTTTAGAGACTTTAGTCCCCAGAGGTCTTAACCTGGAAAAGGACTATAGTATGTTTTAGAGACTTTAGTCCCCAGAGGTCTTAACCTGGAAAAGGACTATAGTATGTTTTAGATACTTTATTCCCCAGAGGTCTTAACCTGGAAAAGGACTATAGTATGTTTTAGAGACTTTAGTCCCCAGAGGTCTTAACCTGGAAAATGACTATATGTTTTAGAGACTTTAGTCCCCAGAGGTCTTAACCTGGAAAAGGACTATAGTATGTTTTAGAGACTTTAGTCCCCAGAGGTCTTAACCTGGAAAAGGACTATAGTATGTTTTAGAGACTTTAGTCCCCAGAGGTCTTAACCTGGAAAAGGACTATAGTATGTTTTAGAGACTTTAGTCCCCAGAGGTCTTAACCTGGAAAAGGACTATAGTATGTTTTAGAGACTTTAGTCCCCAGAGGTCTTAACCTGGAAAAGGACTATAGTATGTTTTAGAGACTTTAGTCCCCAGAGGTCTTAACCTGGAAAAGGACTATAGTATGTTTTAGAGACTTTAGTCCCCAGAGGTCTTAACCTGGAAAAGGACTATAGTATGTTTTAGAGACTTTAGTCCCCAGAGGTCTTAACCTGGAAAAGGACTATAGTATGTTTTAGAGACTTTAGTCCCCAGAGGTCTTAACCTGGAAAAGGACTATAGTATGTTTTAGAGACTTTAGTCCCCAGAGGTCTTAGCCTGGAAAAGGACTATAGTATGTTTTAGAGACTTTAGTCCCTAGAGGTCTTAACCTGGAAAAGGACTATAGTATGTTTTAGAGACTTTAGTCCCCAGAGGTCTTAACCTGGAAAAGGACTATAGTATGTTTTAGAGACTTTAGTCCCCAGAGGTCTTAACCTGGAAAAGGACTATAGTATGTTTTAGATACTTTAGTCCCCAGAGGTCTTAACCTGGAAAAGGACTATAGTATGTTTTAGAGACTTTAGTCCCCAAAGGTCTTAACCTGGAAAAGGACTATAGTATGTTATAGAGACTTTAGTCCCCAGAGGTCTTAACCTGGAAAAGGACTATAGTATGTTTTAGAGACTTTAGTCCCCAGAGGTCTTAACCTGGAAAAGGACTATAGTATGTTTTAGAGACTTTAGTCCCCAGAGGTCTTAACCTGGAACCACTAAAACAATTTGGGAGACAGGGCAATCATATTTTTTGTGAATAATCCATTCCCTTGGTAGTCCAGTCCCCCCCCCCCCCCCTGCCCCCCCCCCCCCCCCCCCCCCCAACTTGTTGTTGTTTATTTTCCAATACTTAACATATTGAACATGTGTTATATAGCAATGGTTTTACATCAATGATTTCTACTGCAGTTGAAATATGATTGCCCTGTCTCCCAAATTGTTTTAGTGGATTCATTTGTGTAATTGACCACTAGATGGAGACATTGACCACAGTACCGCTCACCCTGAGGACCAACCTGTATAGTCCACCACACCCTCTCTCATTAGCACCACCAGATGAAGAGAGTTTCTCCCTAATTGTGTTCCCCATGCAGGCCCTGCGCCACGAGGGTGCAAAAGGGGGAAATGGCATTGTGTCCATGGAGCACTTTAACAATTCTATGTCCAAGGAGGTCTGGGTGCAGTGTTGGGAATGATGGGCCCACCAAGCCTGAACCCCAGGACAGCCATACCACTGTCACCGAGCCTGAACCCCAGGACAGCCATTCCACTGTCACCAAGCCTGAACCCCAGGACAGCCATACCACTGTCACCAAGCCTGAACCCCAGGACAGCCATACCACTGTCACCAAGCCTGAACCCCAGGACAGCCATACCACTGTCACCAAGCCTGAACCCCAGGACAGCCATACCACTGTCACCAAGCCTGAACCCCAGGACAGCCATACCACTGTCACCAAGCCTGAACCCCAGGACAGCCATACCACTGTCACCAAGCCTGAACCCCAGGACAGCCATACCACTGTCACCACTGTGACTCTGATTAAATGAACATGTCCAACATTCAGTCACAGACACACACACACATACAGACACACACACAGACACACACACACACATACACACATACACACACACACACACCACAAACGTTCAGGTGTTTAGTTTTGCCTAGATGTTGTTTGGTGGAGAAAGACCATTTAGTGGAGGGGAAAATAATACAATATTAATTTTTTATATTTATTATGATTTCTGCCAAATGAAATGTTGAACATGGCAATGTTGCTCTCATGGTCTCAATAAAGTTGTACAATATTTAGTTGCATGTCATGATCTATGCCCTTTTTCATTCTGATCCAATTCAGCCCAAGCCCTGTTCCAATTCAGCCAGACCATGGGGTAAACTGGAACACTTCACTCCTTGTAGTTAAGACAACACCATTCATTTGCAGTTTGATTTACATATATAATACCCACACTAATTTGTAAAGGACAGATGTAGGTTGTTTGTATCACGTTTTGGACACACCACCATAAAGGATCTCTGAGAAACTGACCAAAAGGTGAAAAGTGTTACAACCATCTCCGGTCTCCCCTACATGTTCAACTTAATAGACATATTTTCCATCTCTAGAGGTCAAATAAAACATATGTCTATAGTGCCTATTAAGTGCAGGCCCGGCGCCACCAGGGGGCAGAAGAGGGCAATGCCCCCTTAGTTGGAATATTGTGCCTCCTCAGTTCTGTATCCATATTCTGTCCCACAATCTGCCCCCTCCGTCATGCCCAACCCATTTGTTGTGTATGCTTCGTTCATGCAAATCCCTCTCCATTTATTTAAAATCGCAGGTAGGTCTGTGTCTCCATGTGTCATTGTATGCACTGATGGCCAGTCCAGTGTGATTTTCTCCAACTATGAACATCCCAGTAGTGATGCATAGTCTCCTTTCACAACATAGAGTGGCAGCTTTTCAGTTTGTCTGTTTACCTGAACTGTGACATCAGTGATGCCTCTCACAGCGACAGATTCACCTGTGTAAGTCTTTAACACGAGGTGCGCTGGTTGAAGTGGAAGGTGTTTCAGTGTCTTTTTTCTGACACAAGAGATACAGCTGTCCCTGTGTTAACCTCCATACTAACCAGCTGTCCCTGTGTTAACCTCCATACACACCAGCTGTCCCTGTGTTAATCTCCATACTAACCAGCTGTCCCTGTGTTAATCTCCAGACTAACCAGCTGTCCCTCTAGCAAGGGGGAGACATAGTAGACGTGCAGCCCGCCAGGAAAAAGTCTGGATTTTCAGTGTGACTTCCTCATCTGATGAGTCACTCACCTCAGTGTTCTCTTACTCAACAGTGTGAACATGTCTATGTGTCTTTCGTTGGAATGCCTGTTTCTTGTTTCCCTTTTTACCACAGGCTGGACAATCCATGTCCTTCCACCAGCATGTAGAAGCCTGATGGCCCTTTTTACCACAGGCTGGACAATCCATGTCCTTCCACCAGCATGTAGAAGCCTGATGGCCCTTTTTACCACAGGCTGGACAATCCATGTCCTTCCACCAGCATGTAGAATCCTGATGTCCCTTTTTACCACAGGCTGGACAATCCATGTCCTTCCACCAGCATGTAGAATCCTGATGTCCCTTTTTACCACAGGCTGGACAATCCATGTCCTTCCACCAGCATGTAGAAGCCTGATGGCCCTTTTTACCACAGGCTGGACAATCCATGTCCTTCCACCAGCATGTAGAAGCCTGATGGCCCTTTTTACCACAGGCTGGACAATCCATGTCCTTCCACCAGCATGTAGAAGCCTGATGTCCCTTTTTACCACAGGCTGGACAATCCATGTCCTTCCACCAGCATGTAGAAGCCTGATGGCCCTTTTTACCACAGACTGGACAATCCATGTCCTTCCACCAGCATGTAGAAGCCTGATGTCCCTTTTTACCACAGGCTGGACAATCCATGTCCTTCCACCAGCATGTAGAAGCCTGATGTCCCTTTTTACCACAGGCTGGACAATCCATGTCCTTCCACCAGCATGTAGAAGCCTGATGTCCCTTTTTACCACAGGCTGGACAATCCATGTCCTTCCACCAGCATGTAGAAGCCAGATGTCCCACCTTGCCTGTGATGCGGTAGGACGAAGGCAGGCGCAGGACACAGAGTTAATCGAAAACATACTTTACTTGTAGGTAACGTACATAACATAACCTCCACGCAGGGAGGAACAAACCCGCTCACCAGACGACAACCAAACATGAACACACACGCACAAAACACAGTGGGAGCCAGAGGGTTAAATAGGGAAGACATCAATACATAATGGGAACCAGGTGTGAACAATAAAGACAAAACAAGTAGAACACAGAAACATAGATCGGTAGCAGATGAACGCCGAAGCCTGCCCGAGCAAGGAGTACGAGGAGCCTCGGCTGAAACCGTGACATTGCCACAGTGGAAGCATGTGACTTGATTTCCCGGTCTCTGATTTTCAGTTGAAACTCTGTGATCAACTTTGTATTTATTTTAAAGGAACACAGACAAGAACAAATAGCAGCAGGAATGGTTATACAGCTAGAGACACAATACTGTTAAAATATATATCAGAACAAATAGCAGCAGGAATGGTTATACAGCTAGAGAAACAATACTGTTAAAATATATATCAGAACAAATAGCAGCAGGAATGGTTATACAGCTAGAGACACAATACTGTTAAAATATATATCAGTATATTATGGAAACTAGTTATTGCAGATAAATACAATTATAATAAACCACATATACAAAATGTGTTGTTTGGCTAGCCCCATGGATCCTAGCAGTGGATAGTTCTAAATAAATGATATCTATAAAAGTGCTGATCCAATGAAGTGTGGTGGTTGCCATCTTAGTTCCAACATCTTTTTAGCTGCTGTCGAACCTGACAACATTATACGTCTTTGCTGTAATGACAGTGGTGAATTATCATTCAGTAATAACAGTTTGGGGGAACAAGGTATGAGGATACCTCTTTCCAAAACATGTCCCCTGGTCACTCCCAGTACATATGATTAAAGGAGCCCAAGGCACCTTGATTACATAGATCACACAGAGGAGCGGTTGTGATTTCTATTAAATTATGTTTTCTAGGTGGAAGGTATGAGATTAAAATGTATCAGCTGGTGATTAGGATTGTTAGATAAACCCACTGAGTTCCTGATGAACTCAACTGGTGAGCCTCTTTAGCAGCTAGTTCCATGGACACACTGATTTCAATGTCCTTTGCCAAGGTCAGATGACTTTCAGTCAACAGTCTCTTTTGTGTAGCTTCACTCCGTAGCCCACATACTAGTCTGTCTCTAATGATGTCATTTAGAACAGCATTAAACTCAGTGTTCTGGTAGTTTCTTTAATGCAGCAGCAAACATTGTTACTGATTCTCCCTCTTCCTGATGTCTCCTGTGGAACCTCGACCTTTCAGCATTAACTAGTGGTTCTGGTGAAAAATGTCCTTTAAGTATCTCCACAATATCCCCATACGTCTTATTACCTGTTCTGTCTGGCTGTAGCAGGCTGCCTAGTAAATTAAATGTCTTTGGCCCCATTACACTAAAACATGTAGGCACAATGTTGTCCTCATCCATGTCATTTACAAGAACAAAATATTCAAACCGTTCTGTATATGAGCTCCACTGCTCAATACTTTTATCAAACTGTCCAATGTTTCCATCAATAACAATAATTGTTCATTTCTCAATAAGCTCCTGATTGTCACTCACTTCAATATTGTCCTCAACCAAAGCAATATTTTCCTCAGTCACATGATCTTCATTCACTTCACTCACTGACGTTTCCTCCTAAGTTCGCTAATTTAGCAATTTCTTTCCCCAAAGTTCATCTTCACAGTTGAATAAATGTACTTTCCTTTAATCACTGTATGTTCCTCCCTTTTAATCACGTTGTTTTCCCACTCCGACGTCCGTCTCCAGTCCTTTTCTGCCGTCCATGACGATGTTAACTCTCTTTCTTAGCTAGCTCGTCTATGCACTTGCCTCTGCTATCAATACACTGTGCTAACATTAGCCTATTCTGTACCACAGAAAATAACAGTTTTAAACAGTTGTAAAAACCCACTTCTTCCAGACAGAATAGTTCCTGTAGATTCAGACTTACTCATCACCAATCTGTTGTTATGTCTGGTGGGTTTCATAACCACGTCTGTACAACAATTAAATAATGATGAGACGGGAGACAGGAATCAGTTCAACCATTTATCTGGAACGTGATCATCTCAACACATACAAACCCCCATGATGCTCTGCAGCACAACCCCAATATACAACAAATACATACATAAGTAAATGGACACTAAACAAAACTCATAGAGGAATTTAAATGTTCAGTTGTAGAAAGTAGGGCCATGGGATAGGGTCAGAAAGGTCAGTATGTTTGATAACTGGTTACAGAGGTGACATAACAAGCATAAGGTCCATTATAACACAGTGAAGTAGAGGTGGGAGCTAAAAGCAGACATGGACAGTGAGACGGTGTGAGGAGGTCAGGGGTGAAACACTAGATCAGGACAGGTAGAAATGGCAGGGCTGGAAATAGACACAGAGACACATTCTGATCATGGCTCAGACCTGACCTGAGACACCCAAACAGAAGATGCCATAGCAAAGTCCTGTCCAGCACATGGAAATGTGTGCAGTGTGTGTGTGTCCAGTGTGTGTTTGTCCAGTGTGTGTGTGTGTGTGTGTGTGTCCTGTGTGTGTGTGTGTTCAATGTGTGTGTGTCCAGTATATGTGTGTGTTCAGTGTCAGTGTGTGTGTGTGTTCAGTGTGTGAGTGTGTGTGTTTCCAGTGTGTGTGTGTGTGTGTCCAGTGTGTGTCTGTCCAGTGTGTGTGTGTGTGTGTTTGTGTGTGTGTGTGTGTCCAGTGTGTGTGTGTGTTCAGTGTGTGTTCAGTGTGTGTGTGTCCAATGTGTATGTATGTGTGTGTCCAGTGTGTGTGTGTGTGTGTGTGTGTGTGTGTGTGTGTGTGTGTGTGTGTGTTCAGTGTGTGTGTGTGTGTGTGTTTGTGTGTGTTCAGCGTGTGTGTTCAGTGTGTGTGTGTATCCAGCATGTATGTTTAGTGTGTGTGTGTCCAGTGTCTGTGTGTGTGTGTGTGTGTTCAGCGTGTGTGTGTTCAGTGTGTGTGTGTCCAGTGTCCAGTGTTTGTGTGTGTGATCAGTGTGTGTGTGTGTTCAGTGTGTGTGTGTCCAGTGTGTGTGTGTCCAGTGTGTGTGTGTGTGTGTGTGTGTGTGTGTGTGTGTGTGTGTCCAGTGTGTGTATGTGTGTGTGTGTCCAGTGTGTGTGTGTGGATGCGTGTCCAGTGTGTGTGTGTCCAGTGTGTGTGTGTCCAGTGTGTGTGTTCAGTGTGTGTGTGTATCCAGCGTGTATGTTTAGTGTGTGTGTCCAGTGTGTGTGTGTGTGTGTGTGTGTGTTCAGCGTGTGTGTGTCAAGTGTCCAGTGTGTGTGTGTGTGTGTGTGTGTGTGTGTGTGATCAGTGTGTGTGTCCATTGTGTTTGTGTTTCCAGTGTGTGTGTCCAGTGTGTGTGTGTGTGTGTGTTCAGTGTGTGTGTGTGTTCAGTGTGTGTGTGTGTCCAGTGTGTGTGTGTCCAGTGTGTGTGTCCAGTGTGTGTGTCCAGTGTGTGTGTGTCCAGTGTGTGTGTGTGTGTCCAGTGTGTGTGTGTGTCCAGTGTGTGTTCTGTGTGTGTGTCAGGTGTTTGTGTCCAGTGTGTATGTGTGTGTGTGTCAATTGTGTGTGTGTGTGTCCAGTGTGTGTGTCCTGTGTGTGTGTGTGTCAGGTGTGTGTGTCTGTGTGTGTGTGTCCAGCGTGAGTGTGTGTGTGTGTGTGTCCAGTGAGTGTGAGTGTGTGTGTAAGTGTGTATGTGTGTGTGTACAGTGTCTGTGTGTGTGAGTGTGTGTGTCCAGTGTGTGTGAGTGTGTGTGTGTGTAAGCGTGTAAGTGTGTGTGTCCAGTGTCTGTGTCCAGTGTGTGTGAGTGTGTGTGTCCAGTGTGTGTGTGTGTGTGTCCAGTGTCTGTGTGTGTGTCCAGTGTGTGTGAGTGTGTGTGTCCAGTGTGTGTGTGTGTGTGTGTCCAGTGTCTGTGTGTGTGTCCAGTGTGTGTGAGTGTGTGTGTCCAGTGTGTGTGAGTGTGTGTGTGTGTCCTGTGTGTGTGTGTGTGTCCAGTGAGTGTGAGTGTGTGTGTAAGTGTGTATGTGTGTATGTCCAGTGTCTGTGTGTGTGAGTGTGTGTGTCCAGTGTGTGTGTGTGTGTTTGTGTAAGCGTGTATGTGTGTGTGTCCAGTGTCTGTGTGTGTGTGTCCAGTGTGTGTGAGTGTGTGTGTCCAGTGTGTGTGTGTGTGTGTCCAGTGTCTGTGTGTGTGTCCAGTGTGTGTGAGTGTGTGTGTCCAGTGTGTGTGTGTGTGTGTGTGTCCAGTGTCTGTGTGTGTGTCCAGTGTGTGTGAGTGTGTGTGTGTGTGTCCTGTGTGTGTGTGTCCTGTGTGTGTGTCAGGTGTGTTTGTGTGTCCAGTGTGTATGTGTGTGGGTCCAGTGTGAGTGTGTGTGTGTGTGTCCAGTGTATGTGTGTGTGTCCAGTGTGTGTGTGTGTGTGTGTGTGTGTGTTTGTGTGTGTCCAGTGTGTGTGTGTCCAGTGTGCGTGTGTCCAGTGTGTATGTGTGTGGGTCCAGTGTGAGTGTGTGTGTGTGTGTGTGTGTGTGTGTGTGTGTGTGTGTGTGTGTCCAGCGTATGTGTGTGTGTCCAGTGTGTGTGTGTGTGTTTGTGTGTGTCCAGTGTTTGTGTGTGTGTGTGTGTGTGTGTGTGTCCAGTGTATGTGTGTGTCCAGTGTGTGTGTGTGTCCAGTGTGTGTGTGTGTCCAGTGTGTGTGTGTGTCCAGTGTGTGTATCCAGTGTGTGTGTGTGTGTGTGTGTGTGTGTGTGTTCAGTGTGTGTATCCAGTGTGTGTATGTTTGTGTCCAGTGTGTGTGTGTGTGTGTGTGTGTGTCCAGTGTGTGTGTACAGTGTGTGTGTGTTTAATGTGTTTGTGTGTTTGTGTTCCCAGTGTGTGTGTGTGTGTGTCAGTGTTACCATGGTTATTATTTACAGGGACACTGAGGAGTCAACACCATCAACCCAAACACTAAACCCTGGATAGAGGGGCTCAGTGAATGTGGAGTGGAATGTGTTCAGGTGGGTCAGTGTGTCAGAGGAGACTCTGTAGAAGGACAGAGTGCCGGCTGGCCAGTCCAGATACACTCCTACTCTGTGGGGGCTGGAGGAGGGGACGTCTATGGGAGTGGACTTATTATTGTGCCAGGCAGAGTAACTGTTGCCATAGCAGAACAGACACCAGGACTTGTCATTGTATCCAAGCCTACAGTCATTTCCCGATCCTCTCCTGCTGATTCCTTTATATGTCACTCCTATATCAACCCTTTCCCCACTCCACTCTACCTCCCAGTAACAGCGCCCAGTCAGACCCTCTCTACACAGCACCTGTCTACAGCCCTGAAATCTCTCTGGGTGATCAGGATACGGCTGCTCCTCTCTCCTACGTGTCACCTTTCTGTTCTCCTCAGACAGAGAGAGGTGTATGTTTACTGTGTTTAGGTCCAGTGTGAGATCAAAGACATCTGATGGATGAAACCAGACACAATATTAGAAATCATCATCATTCACATTAGAACGTTAACTCACTTTTCACTAATTCATTTAATGTAGATGTTTCTAGGTATCAAAAGGAGAAGTTAAAGTAACTTGAGACTTGTTGAATTATCATATGTTATACTGTATGGTAATATAAAACACACTTATTCCCATTAATTACACACACACACATACACACACACACACACACTGGACACACACACTGGACACACACACACACACACTGGACACAAACACACACACACACACACATACACACACACACACACACACACATCCTGAACACACACACACACACAGACACACACATTGTCAAAGCAACTCTTTGTAAACTTTCCTGATTTGTGCTTCTGTAGAACTACAGCTGATATTTAATATGACCAAGTAAGTAATGATGGTGGTCTTTGACTTTGACTTCACTTGAATTAAGACTTATTCTTAGTCATATTCTTCACAGCAGTCAACACTTACATTTTCTAAGTCCAGGTTTCATTGTGTTCTCTCCACCATGTTCCACACTGTAGCGGTAAGCAGAAGAACAGACAGTCATTGAGGGATACACCTGAACTCTCACACACACACACACACACACACACACACACACACACACACACACACACACACACACACACACACACAAACACACACAAACACACACAAACACACACACAAACACACACACACACACACTGGACACACACAGTCAGCATATAACACACAAACACACACACACACTGGACACACACACACACACAAACAGTAAGTATATACATTTGTCCAAGTGTGTGTGTGTCCAGTGTGTGTGTGTGTGTGTCCAGTGTGTGTGTGTGTTTGTGTGTGTGTCCAGTGTGTTTTTGTCTTTGTGTGTCCAGTGTGTGTGTGTGTGTGTGTCCAGTGTGTGTGTGTGCGTCCAGTGTGTGTGTGTGCGTGTGTGTCCAGTGTGTGTGTGTGCGTGTGTGTCCAGTGTGTGTGTGTGTCCAGTGTGTGTGTGTGTCCATTGTGTGTGTGTATGTATGTCTAGTGTGTGTGTGTGTGTGTGTGTGTGTCTAGTGTGCGTGTGTGTCCAGTGTGAGTGTGTGTGTGTGTCCAGTGTGTGTGTGTGTCCAGTTTGTGTGTGTGTGTCCAGTGTTTGTGTCTGTGTGTGTCCAGTGTGTGTGTGTGTCCAGTGTGTGTGTGTGCGGGTCCAGTGTGTGTACTGTACACACAAACACACACATATTGGACACATACACACACACACACACACTGGACCCCCACACACACTGGACACACACACACACACACACACACACACACACACACACACACACACACACTGGACCCATGCACTGGACACACACACACACACACTCTCTTTATATAACTTAGTCCAAGTGGTGGTCAGAATGTTTGTCTTAACTAGCCTGATAACTCCAACATGTCTGATATGAACATTGACATAAACCCTCTACATACTTGAGTTTCTCCAGTCTGCAGTGTGGATCCTCCAGTCCAGCAGAGAGCAGTCTGACTCCTGAGTCTCCTGGGTGATTGTAGCTCAGGTCCAGCTCTCTCAGGTGTGAGGGGTTTGACTTCAGAGCTGAGACCAGAGAAGCACAGCCTTCCTCTGTGACTAGACAGCGTGACAGCCTGCAAAGAGTCAAATCATATTAAAACCACACTGCAATTCTTTGGTGGTGAAAATAGTGGCAGTATATTTTTTCAACATTTTCATTTATACCAGTGTCCTGAAACCTGCCATATCTATTCATAAATTAATGTATCATTATTAGAAAAAATCATAATATTGTGTGTAGAGAGAAAAATGCATATTACAAATATTTGAGTAGACTGACCAGAGCAGTTTAAAAAGCAGTATCAGTCAAAAGACAGACAGTGAGGTATCAGATTTAAGATTGTATTGAGTATACAGTCCACACTATATCTATTTTGACAGTGAAGATAACATTTTAAATGTGGCTCTGTACTCCAGCATTTTGGATTTCAGATGAAATGTTTCATATGAGGTGACAGTATATAATGTCACCTTTTATTTTAGGGTATTTTCATACATATCTGTTTCACCGTTTAGAAATGAAAGCACTTTATGTATCTAGTCCCCCACTTTTGAAGAAGTCATAAGTATTCTGACCAATTCACTTATAGTGTATTAAAGTAGTCAAAAGTTTAGTATTTGGTCCCAAACTCGTTGGTTGCATTTGCAGTTTGTTTTGGGTTATGTTTTGTCCAATAGTAACTGAATGGTGGATGATGACTGGATTAATCTTCTGTCTAAGTGAGTAGATAACATGTTTCTAAACACTACTAAATTAATCCTGATGATGCCATAATTAAGAAAAATCATGAATGAATCATGAATAATAATGAGTGAGAAAGTTACAGAGGCTACAACAAAACATGCTAACCTCTCACCATTACCAATAACAGAGGGGGTATGATCCTTGTTCCTCTGTAACTTTCTCATTCATCATCATTCACGATTCATTAATGATTATTCATAATCATAGTAGCATCCACATGAACGTAGAAGTGTTCAGAAACATCTTCTATTCTTACTGACAATACAAGTGAAGTGACTCCAAAATGACAGGACATTATTCACCATTCAGTTTCTATTGGGAAAAACATCATCCAAAACACAACCAAGACAAACTGCAAATGCATTCAACAAGTTTGTAGAATCACAAGCTTGATGTAATCACTGTGGGTAAGGAATATGGGACCAAATACTAAACGTATGACTACTTCAATACAATATAAGTGAATATGTCCAAATTATTACGACTTTTTCAAATGGGAGAACTAGATACATAAAGTCCTTTCATTTCTAAACAGTAACACAGATATGTATGAATACCCTCAAATAAAAGGTGACATTATATACTGTCACCTAATATGAAACATTCTATCTCAAATCCAAAATGCTGGAGCATAGCACCAAATGTAAAACTGTAAGCTTCACTGTCCAAACACATATGGTGTGGACTATGTGTGCCTGGTAAACACATGTGGATCTGGTGAACAGTTATCACTTGTTGACCAACTACAGGAATACTGACCTCAGAGTCTCCAGTTTACAGTGGGGATTCCCCAGTCCAGCAGAGAGCAGCTTCACTCCTGAATCCTTTAGGTCATTGTTACTCAGAGCCAGCTCTCTCAGGTGTGAGGGGTTTGATTTCAGAGCTGAGACCAGAGAAGCACAGCCTTCCTCTGTGACTCCACAGACTGACAGCCTGCAAAGATTCAAATCATATTAAAACCACACTGCTATTCTTTGGTGGTGAAAATATATTTTTTAAACATTTTCAGATACATCAGAGTCCTGAAACCTGCCATATCTATTCATATATGTATATACACACTACTACCAGTCAAACGTTTGAACACACCTACTCATTCAAGTTTTTGATTAGTTTTTTAAAAACTATTTTTTACATTGTAGAATAACAGTGAAGACATCAAAACTATGAAATAACACATATGGAATCATGTAGTAACCAAAAAAGTGTTAAACAAATCAAAATATATTTGAGATTTGAGATTCTTCAAATAGCCACCCTTTGCCTTGATAACAGCTTTGCACACTCTTGGCATTCTCTCAACCAGCTTCATGAGGTAGTCACCTGGAATGCATTTCAATTAACAGGTGTTCCTTCTTAAAAGTTAATTTGTGGAATTTCTTTCCTTCTTAATGCATTTGAGCCAATCAGTTGTGTTATGACAAGGTAGGGGGGTATACAGAAGATAGCCCTATTTGGTAAAAGACCAAGTCCATATTATGTCAAGAACAGCTCAAATAAGCAAAGAGAAACGACAGTCCATCATTACTTTAAGACATGACGGTCAGTCAATAAGGAACATTTCAAGAACTTTTAAAGTTTCTTCAAGTGCAGTCGCAAAAAATATCAAGCACTATGATGAAACTGGCTCTCATGAGGACCGCCACAGGAATGGAAGACCCAAAGTTACCTCTGCTGCAGAGGATAAGTTCATCAGAGTTACCAGCCTCAGAAATTGCAGCCCAAATAAATTCTTCACAGAGTTCAAGTAACAGACACATCTCAACATCAACTGTTCAGAGGTGACTGTGTGAATCAGGCCTTCATGGTCGAATTGCTGCAAAGAAACCACTACTAAAGGACACCAATAATATGAAGAGACGTGCTTGGGCCAAGAAACATGAGCAATGGACATTAGACCTGTGGACATTTGTCCTTTGGCCTGGAGTCCAAATTTGAGATTGTTGGTTCCAACCGCTGTGTCTTTGTGAGAAGTGGTGTGGGTGAACGGATGATCTCCGCATGTGTATTTCCCACCGTAAAGCACGGAGGAGGAGGTGTTATGGTGTGGGGGTGCTTTGCTGGTGACACTGTCTGTGATTTATTTAGAATTTAACCAGCATGGCTACCACAGCATTCTGCAGCGATACGCCATCCCATCTGGTTTGGGCTTAGTGGGACTATCATTTGTTTTTCAACAGGACAATTACCCAACACACTTCCAGACTGTGTAAGGAGAGGGATTGAGTGCTGCATCAGATGACCTGGCCTCCATAATCACCCGACCTCAACCCAATTGAGATGGTTTGGGATGAGTTGGACGGCAGAGTGAAGGAAAAGCAGCCAACAAGTGCTCAGCATATGTGGGAACTCCTTCAAGACTGTTGGAAAAGCATTCCAGGTGAAGCTGGTTGAGAGAATATCAAGAGTGTGCAAAGCTGTCATCAAGGCAAAGGGTGGCTATTTGAAGAATTTCAAATATATTTTCATTTGTTTAACACTTTTTTGGTTACTACATGATTTCATATGTGTTATTTCATTGTTTTAATGTCTTCACTATTATTTTACAATGTAAAAATTGTAAAAATAAAGAAAAACCCTTGAATGAGTAGATGTGTCCAAACTTTTGACAGATACTGTATATATAAATGAATTAATGTATCATTATTAAGAGTAGATAACATGTTTCTAAACACTACTAAATTAATCCTTGTGTGTGTGTGTGTGTGTCTCCAGTGTGTGTGTGTCTGTCCAGAATGTGTGTGTGTGTCCAGTGTGTGTGTGTGTCCAGTGTGTGTGTGTGTGTGTGTGTGTATCCTGTGTGTGTGTGTTCATTGAGTGATACAGGAATACTGACCTCAGAGTCTCCAGTTTACAGTGGGGATTCTCCAGTCCAGCAGAGAGCAGCTTCACTCCTGAATCCTTCAGGTCATTGTTACTCAGATCCAGCTCTCTCAGGTGTGAGGGGTTTGACTTCAGAGCTGAGACCAGAGAAGCACAGCCTTCCTCTGTGACTAGACAGCCTGACAGCCTGCAAAGAGTCAAATCATATTAAAACCACACTGCTATTCGTTGGTGTTGAGTCATTTTCTTTCTAAGTGAGTAGATAACATGATTCTAAACACTACTAAAGTAATCCTGATGATGCCATGATTGAGAAGGATCATGAATGAATCATGAATAATAATGAGTGAGAAAGTTACAGAGGCTACAACAAAATATGCTAACCTCTCACCATTACCTTCAAATAAAAGGTGACATTATATACTGTTGCCTGATATGAAACATTATATCTCAAATCCAAAATGCTGGAGCATAGCGCCAAATGTAAAACTGTAAGCTTCACTGTCCAAACACATATGGTGTGGACTATGTGTGTCTGGTAAACACATGTGGATCTGGTGAACAGTTATCACTTGTTGACCAACTACAGGAATACTGACCTCAGAGTCTCCAGTTTACAGTGGGGATTCTCCAGGACAGCAGAGAGCAGCTTCAATCCTGAATCCTTCATGACATTGTTACTCAGATCCAGCTCTCTCAGGTGTGAGGGGTTTGACCTCAGAGCTGAGACCAGAGAAGCACAGCCTTTCTCTGTGAGTCCACAGAATGACAGCCTGCAAAGACATCATCATGATTTCACAAACACACTGTTAATTTAACACCAGTAGTGTAGAAGGACAATGGCAGATGCATTTGGTTTATTCTCTTAAACAACATATAGATTCATCTTCCATCTCCTAGAATTGTATGGTCATATTGTTATACTAATGTGAACACCAATGCACTGATTCAGTAAGTTTTTCAATTTAATATTATACATTATATACATATTATAATACATATATTTCTCTAAACTGAATATTTCTTCCTGATGATTAGTACTTAAATGTCATTTTATGTACTCACAGAGCAGCTCTGGAGGCTTTGACCACTGGCAGCAGCCTCAGAAGACCTTTCTCTGATCTGGAGTATTTCTTCGGGTCAAACACATCCAGCTCCTTTTCTGAAGTCAGCAACACAAAGACCAGAGCTGACCACTGTGCAGGTGACAGTTTGACTTCTGAGAGACTTCCTGATCTCAGGTAGCTTTGGATCTCCTCCACTAGAGAATGGTCATTCAGTTCATTCAGACAGTGGAACAGATTGATGCACCTCTCTGGAGAGGGATTCTTCCTGATCTTCTCCTTGATGTACTTGACTGTTTCTTCATGGCTCTGTGAGCTGCTTCTTGTCTTTGTCAGTAGACCCCGTAAGTGCTTCTGATTGGACTCCAGTGAGAGGCCCAGAAGGAAGCGGAGGAACAGGTCCAGGTTTCCTGTCTCACTTTGTAAGGCTTTATCCACAGCACTCTTGTAGACAGTAACTTCAGTAACTTGAGGTTCGGCCATTAGATTCTCATTGTTGTTGATGAATGAGAGGAACACATATACAGCAGCCAGAAACTCCTGAATGCTCAGATGCACGAAGCAGTACACCTTGTCCTGGTACAGCCCACATTCCTCTTTAAAGATCTGTGTGCACAATCCTGAGTACACTGAGGCTTCATTGACATCAATGCCAGCCTCTTTCAGGTCTTCTTCATAGAAAATCAGATTGCCATTCATAAGCTGTTGAAAAGCCAGTTTTCCCAGTGACAGAATGATCTCTTCATTCCAGTGTGGACCTGTCTCTTCTTTCCCAAGATACTTTTCATTCTTCTGTTTGGTATGAAACACCACAAGGTGTGAGTACATCTCAGTCAGAGTCTTGGGCATCTCTTCTCTCTTGTCTGTAGTCAACATGTGTTCAAGGACTGTTGCAGAAATCCAACAGAAGACTGGAATGTGGCACATGATGTGGAGGCTCCTTGATGTCTTTATGTGTGAGATGATTCTGCTGGCCAGGTCCTCATCACTGAACCTCTTCTTGAAGTACTCCTCCTTCTGTGGGTCATTGAACCCTCGTACCTCTGTCACCTGGTCAACACACCCTGAAGGGATCTTATTGGCTGCTGCAGGTCGGGTAGTTATCCAGAGGAGAGCAGAGGGAAGCAGATTTCCCTTGATGAGATTTGTCAGCAGAACATCCACAGAGGATGACTTTGTGACGTCACAACATATCTTGTTCTTCTGGAAGTCTAGGGGCAGTCGGCACTCATCCAGACCATCAAAGATGAACAGAACTTTGTACTTGTCGTAGTTGGAGATTCTTGATTCTTTGGTTTCCATTGAGAAGTGATTGAGAAGTTCAATCAAAGTGTGTTTTTCCTTTTTCATCAAATTCAGCTCCCGAAAAGGGAATGAAAATACAAATTGGACATCCTGATTTGCTTTTCCTTCAGCCCAGTCAAGAATGAACTTCTGCACAGAGACTGTTTTTCCAATGCCAGCGACTCCCTTTGTCAGCACAGTTCTGATGAGTTTGTCTTGTCCAGTTAAGGGTTTGAAGATGTCGTTACATTTGATTGCAGTCTCTGGTCTTGCTTGTTTCCTGGTTGTTGTCTCAATCTGTCTCAGCTCATGTTCATTATTGACCTCTCCTGTTCCACCCTCTGTGATGTAGAGCTCTGTGTAGATCTTATTGAGAAGTGTTGGGTTTCCTTGTTTAGCGATCCCCTCAAATACACATTGAAACTTCTTCTTTAGATTAGATTTGAGTTCACGTTGGCAAATCACAGCAAGCTCATCTGAATGAAGAAATAACACAGAGGATATTAATATTACGTCTGATTTAAAGCCTACAGTATTCTAGGACTGTTATGACATTTTAAATTATAATCATTTTTTCGCTTAACTGACTGTATAAATGTTTTCATAATGCATTACAGACTGGTGTGAGCTCTCTCTCGCTCTCTCTCTCTCTCTCTCTCTCTCTCTCTCTCTCTCTCTCTCTCTCTCTCTCTCTCTCTCTCTCTCTCTCTCTCTCTCTCTCTCTCTCTCTCTCTCTCTCTCGAAAAAAAAATCAACACAACACATCCCTGCTGCTACTTGATGAGGTCACTAGGTGTTGTGTTAAGGCTGCTACAATATCACTAAGTTACACAGCTACTTTAGCTGTACTTTAGCTACAGCTTTTAAATGTTCTAAAACAGCATTCAACATGAGGAAGACAGCTCTTACTTTTCTCCAGTGTGTCAGCAAGCTCCTTCTGGTTCATTTTCCTCAGGACGTGCAGTGTGATCTTCAGAGCCCCGTCTCTGGCACTGCTCTCCTGCTTCTCATCTTCAGCATCCACCACTTCCTTATCCTGCTTCTGACTCTCAAAGCCTTCTGGGAGTTCTGGACTAAGAATCCTCTTGAACATCTTCAGCTCGTTCTTCACAAATGTCATAATATTCTCTTCAAGCAACTGAAATAAATCAAGTAAATCAGTTAAGCAAGAGACTAAATGCTTTCTCATTAACACATGAATGAATGATTGACAGATCAACTTTACTTGAGGTAAACAAAAACAAATGTACATAACAGGACCACATACACTGAATATGGAGGCCAGGTCTGTTTGATGACTCTGGGAAGACTGACCACTGAGAATCTCTGACTCTGATCTCTCCTGTTGGTTTCTGTGGACAAAACATCAGATTACATCTCCTCATCCAGGGAGTACACACACACATACACACACACACACACACACACACACACACACACACACACACACACACACACACACACACACACACACACACAGGGAGGGAATGTTGTGTTAGTTTAATATTGTTTCAGGACTATGAAAATGGAAAAAAGGATTAGCCTATGGATTATGAAAACAACAATATTAAATGGGAAAATGGGAGAGGAGAAAAATGACTAGAGACAGTGTTGTTTAACTCACTGACCATGACCCATTAGTTCTTCTTACCTTTGTTCAGTAGAAAAGGCTCCCTCTCTAAACATTATAGGAGGTTTCATAGACCGGTCACTCTTCATGGACACACAGCTGGGTACAGGGGAGGCTGGTCTCTCCTGCTTGATTGGGCTTCAACACAACAGAGACAAACATTACGTCTCTCATCTACTCTGAGCTCAGATGGGGAAACATAACAAGAGTTTCATTCCAAAACGCTATATATCCATTTTCAGAAATGTTCGTAAATTAGCTTCTATTGTTAAAGAAATGATCAAATAAATGGTTGTGTTTTTTCACTAGCTAATCATGGCATGGTGTTGTTCAATGACGTTGTTTAAAATCTATCACTTAATGGCTTCATTTCAGAGACAAATGTTTTTTTTGCAAAATGCTATATATATGCCTCACTCTCAGAGAAATAAGTAGTACTGCTAGGTTTTACACAGTAATAATATAACTGCCTCACTCTCAGAGAAATAAGTAGTACTGCTAGGTTTTACACAGTAATAAAATATATCTGCCTCACTCTCAGAGAAATACGTAGTACTGCTAGGTTTTACACAGTCAAATGTGACGACCGGCTCGATTCGATCTCATGTAGCAAAATTTGAAATTGTGTTTTTTACATTGGATAAAAGTAGAGACTCAGCTAGAAAAAGGTATATCATACACTACAGTTGAGGAACAATGGGAAAGTTATTCTGCTTTGAAAGATGATAAACTTGTAACCTCAATTTTGAGAAAATGGTCTTTGAATGTTTTGGTTCACCTACTGGAGAGCTCTTCTTTGTCTACAGTGGTGTTACTTTGGCAGATAATGTCACCCATCTAAATAAATAGCATATATATATATATATAGTTAACTAAATGTATGATGTTTTTGGTTTATGTCAGTTTCATTGTTTGTTATGCTATAAATAGTTATGTTATGGTTGTAAGTGGTAAAATGAACTAGAAAATGTCATATTTTGAAATTCTGAGTAATTACTACTTTAGTAAGGATATACTTTATTCAGTACTACTGCAGTTACAAAATAATTCCAATAGATGGCAGCATAAGACCACAACTGACATTTCAGAAGGTTAGTTTAGTTTTCTCCCTGGATACACCACCACTCCCCCTCACAGGAAAACTCCTGCACACGCTTTTTACTGTCCCTTTCCACACTGCTAACGCAAGAGGAACGACTGAAAAAGCATTTAACAGATTACTGTGAAATAATATAATGATGATTCATGTTTATTATTACGAGTTTTATGCTCATGTTTTGAAATTATACTTGATTACTATTACGATTATCAATAAGCCTGAACATTAATTTAGTCACCTCTGGTTGAGGAAAACGTATTTTCCTGGTACATTCATTGTCAGATTCATCAACCAGCAGCGAGCACTCGGCCTTCTAGCACAAGCGAGGGGCATGTTGAGGTACATTTGCTAACTGGGAGGGTTGCATGATGTAATTTATTGGCAGGCTGGAAGACACACTCTTGTCTTATCTATTTCGAGGTTGTTTAATCGCAATATTAGATATTTAAAAATGCATGTATACTAGGGTTGAGGTTGGAGCATCTGACTAGTGATTATTTACCAGGGGTTCAACACCTGCTATAGTCACTATTTAATTGCTCTTCCAAAAGCATCACAGGCCTAATACGAGATATATAGCTAACTAAAGTAATGAGTGACCATTTTAGAAAATAATGGGACATATATATTTTGGTTGCGTGCTATTTTATGTCATATTGCTGCTTGTAGCCTATAACTGATGCTTCGTGGTCTTATGCTGCCATCTATTGGAAATATTTAGCAATTAAAAGTTATTAATTCACTTACAGACATTGGTGAGGCAGCTTAGAAATAAAGTCTATTAGATCAGTCTCAAACCTGCCCCATGCCAATTGCTGGACTTTCACACAAAGGTTACTAGGTCACCCAATTCAAACCACATTTGAAAAATAAAACAAATGTGTCTTATTTATCAAGTGTTCTGTCTTGCAATGATACATATAATAACATAACAACAAAATAATCAAAATGCTATTTAATACTATAATTGTATTTACTAAGATAATATTATTACTAAAATAGTTTCTAAAAGTGTTCTAGGCTACCCTACCCTAGAATTAGGGGTTAGGGTTACGGCTAATATAGGTTATAAGTAGGGTAAGAGTTTCTGTATAGCACTTTGTGACATCTGCTGGTGTAAAAAGGGCTTTATAAATACATTTGATTGATTGTTAGGTTTAGGTTTTATATGGCAAAAAACAGTATGGGTTTATGGCACTCTTGCTCCTCCTTGTGGCCATATGTGGGTACTACATAACTCACTCATGACACTTGCTAGGCTCATAATCTGAGGTAGCAACTGCGTCAGATCTACAAATCCATTAGCTAGACCACCCGATTAGACAACAATCACCCCATTATATCCATTTGGTTTGCAACTCAGTGAACCGGCGCAGCATTCGCTCAATGACCCATGAGTTCTTCTTACCTTTGTTCAGTAGAAAAGTCTCCCTCTCTAAACTCTATAGGATGTTCCATAGACCAGTCACTCTTCATGGACACACAGCTGGGTACAGGGGAGGCTGGTCTCTCCTGCTTGATTGGGCTTCAACACAACAGAGACAAACATTACGTCTCTCATCTACTCTGAGCTCAGATTTGGAAACATAAGAAGAGTTTCATTCCAAAACGCTATATATCCATTTTCAGAAATGTTCGTAAATTAGCTTCTATTGTTTAAAGAAATGATCAAATAAATGGTTGTGTTTTTTCACTAGCTAATCATGGCATGGTGTTGTTCAATGACAGGCATGTGTTTGATTAAAATCAATCACTTAATGGCTTCATTTCAGAGAGACAAATGTTTTTTTTGCAAAATGCTATATATCTGCCTCACTCTCAGAGAAATAAGTAGTACTAATATATTTTACACAGTTAAATGTAACAAAAAACTACATTTTTAATAAAGAACTGTACACATGATACACTTGTGACATCAATATTTAAATATTGTAAAATAATATTTCAATACAGTAATATGAGATCTGTATGTAAAACATTTACATTTTGATATTTTAGTCATTTAGCAGATGTTTTTTATCCAGGGTCCGGTTTTCAAAAAGCATCTTAAGGCCAAGTTCATCATTAGAACCTTCGTAGGAGCATTGTTAAATCTCTGAGCTGTTTCAGAAAAACATTGTTATTAACGTTGCACTTGAAAACGCTCATATTCTAACACCTGCCTCAGACCACTTGTAGAACAGCCAAGTGCGTCGTTAGATGCTTTTTTGCCCTCCCGTGTGACTTTATACACAGAAGATCTCTGCTAAACATAGAATCACATGGTTTATCCGTCTCTTTTTGACCACCGATAAATTCAGAACAAAGTTGACTACAAATACAAAGTTGCAGATGTCTTTGCAATTGACTCAAACAAGGGAAGTACACAAATGATGCTTCAAATGAAAACCGAGATGACTGCATTAAAATATAAACAGTAGGCTATAGGCCTATTTCAATCATATTGAAATATATTTCATGTTCTATTTTGCTACTGTCTGTAAATTGTCTCAATATATTTCATGATGTGTAGCCTAACATGTGCACAATGTGCCGAATCTGTGCAGCCGTAAGTAGTAATATCTTTCTAGAAGCTGATCCGTGGTCAGTATTGTGAAATAATTATAATGCTATGGAAAGATTTGAATGGTCAAAACTGATCCGAGAGCTGCGCTCCCCTTCTTCCGATCCTATCAGTGTCGATACATGCTCCACCAGACGTGACTGATCCAGTTTCTGCTGGTCTGCCTGCGGATATGGAACTCTGACCTGTTCAACGGACGTGCAACCTTGTCCCGAACCTGCTGTTTCGACCCTCTCTCTCTCTCTACCACTCCTGCTGTCTCGACCTCTGAATGCTCGGCTATGATAAGCCAACTGACATTTACTCCTGAGGTGCTGACCTGTTGCAACCTCTATAACCACAGTGATTATTATTTGACCCTGCTGGTCATCTATGAACATTTGAAAATCTTGAAGAACGATCTGGCCTTAATGGCCATATCCTCTTATAATCTCCACCAAGCACAGAAAGAAGAGGACTGGCCACCCCTCAGAGCCTGGTTCCTCTCTAGGTTTCTTCCTAGGTTCCTGCCTTTCTAGGGAGTTTTTCCTAGCCACCGTGCTTCTACATCTGCATTGCTTGCTCTTTGGGGTTTTAGACTGGGTTTCTATATAAGCACTTTGTGACAACTGCTGATGTAAAAAAATATATAATTGTGGTACACATATGAAGCAGACCAGGCCAGGGTTTAGGGTTTGAGAAGTCAAAGAAGTAAAAATGACTTCCTTAGTTGTTAGTAAAACATTTTTTAACTCAGCATTGTTGGTTAAGGGCTCGTAAGTAAGCATTTCACAGTAAGGTCTACACCTGTTGTATTCGGTGCATGTGACAAATCTAATTTGGATTGATTGATTTGTTCATTTTATTAATGTTCTGTCTTTAGTAGTTGAACACATTATTACTTCAACCTCGTGAAAGTGACAAACTGACACGTTTTCATGTTAGTCAAAAACAACTTTATATGGAAGGAGTGCCTTTGATTTGTCGGCCTGCACATGCGCAGTTCGGCGTGAGACGACCGTTCGGCGTGAGACGACTGCTCGACCTGATGACATGTTTTTACGCATGACCTTCAAATTAAATTAAATGAAATTGTATGTCACATGCGCCGAATACAACAGTGGTACACTTTACCGTGAAATGCTTACCTACGAGCCCTTTCCCAACAATTTAGTTAAAAAGTAACAAAAATTAGCTAAATAAAAAAAGGAAATAGTAACATAATAAAATAATAATAATGAGGCTATAAGGAGTACTGAGTCAACGTGCAGGGGTACCAGGTAGTTGAGGTAATATGTACATGTAGGTAGGGTTAAAAGTGACTAGGCAATCAGGATAGAGATTACATCTCATCCAGGGAGTGCACACACACACACACACACACACACACACACACACACACACACACACACACACACACACACACACACACACACACACACACACACACACACACACACACGGGAGGGAATGTTGTGTTTGTTTAATATTGTTTCAGGACTATGAAAATTGAAAAAAATATTATTCTATGGATTATGAAAACAACAAAAATAAATGGTAAAATGGGAGAGGAGAAATGACTAGAGACAGTGTTGTTTAACTCACTGACCATGACCCATGAGTTCTTCTTACCTTTGTTCACTAGAAAAGTCTCCCTCTCTAAAGAATATAGGACGTTCCATAGACCAGTCACTCTTCATGGACACACAGCTGGGTACAGGGGAGGCTGGTCTCTCCTGCTTGATTGGGCTTCAACACAACAGAGACAAACATTACATCTCTCATCTACTCTGAGCTCAGATGGGGAAACAAGAGTTTCATTCAAAAACGCTATATATCCATTTTCAGAAATGTTGGTCAATTAGCTTTTATTGCTTAAATAAATTATTAAACCACTACAAGGCTTTATAAAGGTGTCTAAAGTGTGTAATTTCCACTTTAAAATGTCAGACTTGATTTTCCCTGATGAAAAATGCATGAACCCCTACAGAAAATATCCCTTAATTATAATCCACCTAAAAATACACATTTGCTATTGCTGCAGGATTATGTTCCTGCTGTGAGAAACTGGATAAAATTAAGATATGGCATCTGTAAATGCATTCATCTTAAGGTAGCTAGGTGAGACGACCACGTATCACAGTCAAATATACAGGATACGAACATTACATTCCAGCTAAACAATGGTTTTAAATCACATCTCAAATCTACAATAGTTACATTGAAGGTACCTATTAGTAATCATTTCTGATGAAAAATCACAAATGTGATTTTCTTTTCTCCTATATAGCATTTTCTAATATAAATTCTTAAACAATATTTTCAGCTCACCTCTTAGTTTTGGTGTCATGTTCCCCAAAGAGACTCATTTTAGAGGCAGGGCCCCCCTCCTCTCTCTCCCCAGAGAGACTCATTTTAGAGGCAGGGCCCTCCTCCTCTCTCGATCCAGAGAGACCCATTTGAGCACTGACCCCTAAACATGAGATCAAGCATGTTGGTTGTGGTGAACACAGTGACAACTAAATATTGAATGTCAATTGTTCTATTTTATTCATTATCTCTCAGAAATAAAACATTAACTAACAGACACATCCAAACAGTCAGGTGATTTAATGCAATGACTTTTTCTAGCCCAATGACTCCGCCAAACCCACCAACAAGGCCTGAAAACTAGGCCAAAACATAGCCCCTGATAGGCCTACATCTTATTTCAGACAGCCTCCAGTAGCCTGGGCAACATGTAGGCAAGATGTAAGCTGAATGATTTAGCAGCTTGCTTAGTTCAAATTGACAGACTAATTTATTTAACATGAATAGCAAGGCGATTTTGAGGTAGGAAGTGCTTCTGTTGCCCAGTAGCCTGCTGGAATAGGCTACTGAGGATGGGGTCGTAATTTCAATCACTGAATCAAATTTTAATAATATGGATATGAACTGAATAGGCCTATGCTTGTCAACAACAGCCAGGTTATTTTTTTACCTGTAGCCTACTCTGACTGACTGTTACCTTCAATCTAATGCATTCTAACATCTGATCAGCAATTGAGATAGAACTGTGACCATGGTGACACTTTAACTTCCAATTGAATTAACTAAACACGGCCATTATTAATTGCATAATAACACAAGGCTACAACAACAATAAACTGAAGTTAAAGGCTATTTATTACATCTGTTTGCCAGCTCCAGGTTGGCTACACAAGTGGCACAAAATGATTTGCAACGACTTCAGTCATTTCAACATATTTATAGTATAAAACGGTAGACTACAGTAGCCTACATAGGCATACAAATTAATAGGCTACTTGATGGTCAATAGATCTTTCATTCTCCACATTTAATGTCAGTTTTATTGTGGAGTTTTTCTCATAACAGAAGCACATGAGGAAGTTCCATAACTTTCATTTCAAATTTCCACTCGAGAGACCCAACAACTGAGCATGTGTAAAAAACTTCGCATGATATGGTTTTCCATAAGCAAAGTCGACATTAGAATGCAGTTTAAACCACCTCCGACATAATGTATCTAACGTGCTCTAGAGCGCCTAAAGTAGTTTTCCTGTGCTTTGTCACCTTATTTCTTGATGCGCATCAGTTCTACAGCGTTAATATGTTTCATGGAATAAGGGTTGTAAAATAGGTGTCTCCTTAATGACAATCTAAATAACATGTAGGCCTACTGATTAGTTTCCACTTTGAAAACTGCTGTCTGTCAGCAACTCAGCTCAAGTGGCAGTTCTACTAACTAGTAATATCGCATTCCAGGTATTCACTCACATACTCTGTCCTTTTAAACAGATTATTGTTCAGAAATACTTAGAAATACTCACTTAATTTTTTTGTTCTCTCCATATAGTGTTTTCTGCTCTGTCGTCTCAAAATGGATCCTGTACAAAAGAACACATTTACTTTCTGTTTCACTCAGCAGTCTCCACACCCTGATAATAAAGTGTTTTATTGGTATCTTCCACTAGATGGCAGTAAACACCTGCTGTAACTAGACTTTACAACAGTAAGTGTTATGTTTCTTGGTCCTGGTGACTCCTGGGAAGTGTCTCAGAGGAGGATTGCTGACCTAGGATCAGGTCCCCCTGTTCATGTAATCTTATTCATTATGATTGTTTTGTCTCATGTCTCTTTATATTAATATAGCCTGGGTACTATGTAGCTGTATTGAAATCACCTTGTTTTATAACCTTCTTTGTTGCTCAGTGGTACTTCAACTGGCCGGACCATGCCCAATTCTTTCACACAGTAATGCTCCAGCATCCACTCAGAGCTTATGCATCTAATGCATTCCTCAAATACTGCAGAGTTGTTAAGCAAGTTCCATCTTCATCCACATGTATTTGCTTATTTGTAAGATGAAACCTGAGGGGATCACTGTAGTGTGTCATAAATGCATCATAAATGGTTCTGAGGTCCTCAACAATGCTATTTTGTACCGTAGCTGGGATGCAGTGATCTTTCCTGATTTCCAAAATCAAAAAATAGATATTCTTTTTGAGACCTTCAATTAGCTGCTTAGTGTTGATCTCTGTGGCTTGAACATATTCAGCCTCTGGCAGACTCTCTACATCGCTCATGTCATCTTCAATGGGATCAGTCCCAGTCTCAAATTCATCATGAGGGCAATTCTCATCTAAGTTGGCGCTTAAAAGCTCTGTGGTTTTGGTAGATGTGTGACCGATAGGCGCTGAAACATCTATTTGTTTTCCCACACCCATTAAGTCCACAGGTAATTAGAAAATGTGGTTAATGCTGGTGATAGAGGCCAATATGTGTGAGTCGTCTGGACACAGAGAAAGTATGCTCGTTGCAAAGTGGACAATTGAAGAGAGTTGGCATTCTTCAGAAAGATTGTGAACCTTGGAATGATGGGATGGAATCATGGAGATCATTGGTACTCAGCCACTTGCAGACATCATCAAGGGACCAGTCTTCCACAGCCACACTCAAATAAAAGTTGACACATAGCGCAAAAGTGAAATGTATTAGTGATGAGGCTAAAACAAAACCTATCCCACTCTTTCCAGACAACCACCTTTCCTCCTAATTTGTATTTATGGTTGTTCCATAACGAAGCAGAGGTGGTCAGGAAAGGTGAAGATGTCTGTCTCTTATAATATGGGATTCTGCAGTCCCACATTTAAGTGTTGACTCAGATAATATGATGCTCCAAATGGGGCATTAAGTTATTCTTCCATGTCAACCCAAATTGGCCTATTAGAGTTCTCAATAAAGAGAGCCTATTTGGGCAGTTATAAAGGCTTCTTGCTATAATTACATGTTAGGGAGCTTTAATCCTCCCTTCTAAGTCTTTACCTGTAATCTAGCTTGGTTCATCCTGGCCATTTTAATAGTCCAAATGAATCATTTTGTCTATGGTGTTAAAGGTGTAGGCAGGTATGGACAGTGGAAACATGCTGATGACGTAATTCCGTTTAGGAGCTTTAACCATCTTCATAACATGTGGCCTACCCCACAATGAGATTTATAGCTTGTCCCAGTTCTTCAACTGGAGTTGAATTTTGTTCAAACACTGTATTGATTGATTGATTGATTGACTGCAAATACATTCATTCACCATTCAGTTAGTGTTGGAAAAGATGAAGGAATGACATAAAAAATACAATAATCAAACTGTATTGATTGATTGATTCACTATTCAGTTAGTATTGGATTGACAAAGGAGTAACACAGAACACACTATAATCACACTTCAAATACATCCAAATACTTTATAGAGGCTAACCTGTTAGTAGATCCATAGTGAGCATTAAACATTGTCTTGCTTTGGTCTGAAATACAGAGGACAGAACAATCCGCCCCAATACACCAACCTGAAAGACATCAATTAGACACAAACACAACATAAACAACATGAGTATTCAATATCAAATGCATCTAACTAATCTGATCTGCTTTATGTATTCTTCTTTTTGTCAAGTCGAACATAATCTACATTGGGTCATCTGTGTGTGTGTGTGTGTGTGTGTGTGTGTGTGTGTGTGTGTGTGTGTGTGTGTGTGTGTGTGTGTGTGTTACCTGTTCGTGGTGGTTGATACATTTCTCTATCAGAGCTCACAGCTCCCAAACTCTTCACCACTTAACTGGACAGGGGCAGGATTAGCCAGGTACTAAAGGGAGAAGGATGGAAGGAGATGGTGAGAAAGTATATCATGGGTTTAAATGACTACAATTTCTCAATATTGAGTCTAGCTAGCTAAAGTTAGCTAACGTTACAGTAACTTTAACTAGCTAGCTACTGTAGCTAACGTTAGCTAAAACGTACCAACATTTATACAACAATTACCAGCTAACATTACAGGCTATTACTTGGCTAGCTGATGAAAAACCAAGAGTACATTACATCATGTATTGTTTTTTAGTTATTTGATAGTAGTTTGATGAATTATTATCTTAGCTAGCGAATAGCTAAGGTTCACTCACCTTTCACGTCAATCCGTTGCAAGTCATCTCTTATTGGTCGCGTCTCTCCAACCATCCGCGCGCTTCCCGCTTCCAGTTGTCTTTTGACCAACGGTCTCAATTTGAATTATACGCTCGAGCGGCCTTTACTCACGAGGGCGCTGCTGGTTCCAAAACGAACCCCTCTTTTGAAAAGGCTTCTTCAAAGAACCCCTGAAGTCTACAACGGTTCAACAACGAGCTGATGGCAGAGTATAGGCTTGTAAATTCATCTTAAGGTATATTTTTTAACCTTATATTATCCTAAAGGATCCTACAGGAAGCTTTTCTTTTAAGAGTGTAGTTCACGTTTACTCATTTATCTGCAAAACCATGCCTTCCGAGTTGTAAAGGGGTGGCCAGCCACATAATTAGTTTTAAAAGTCTACCATGACAACTATCCCATTGACTATATCCAGTAATAGTTTCTTATTGTTCTAGTTAAGATCTCACAACACAGTTACGCTACTACAATTAAGGCATAAGACATAAGTATATATCATTTGAAAATGCAGACAAAATTGGCTTGAACTTGTCGTGTAATAACAATTTTGAAAAACACTAAAAAGGCTATGCATTCTCCCAAGGTCAATACTTCAAAAAATAATGAATCATAAAATGTTTGTCCTCTGTAGTTGCGTGTCTTTCTTTTTTTTGCTGAAATCCATACTTTTTCATTAAACGTTAATGAAATTCAACCACCGACTTTTTGCTCCTTTTTTTGCAACTGTTTCATTTGAATATCCAATGACTTAGACCAAGGGCTCCAAATACTCGTTGTCCAATCAAATCACACAATCTGCAGATGGGCTGTCAACCAATCAACATTTTGCAGATCATTACAGGCGTCAGTAAACACAAAATTGAGCGCATAACTTTATTGACTTGGCACATTTTCTGTCCAGAGACACTGAGAAATAACAACCAGGAAAGATAAATCATAGAAAGATATGTTTATTTTACATATTACAATAATCGTATAGCCTAGGTTTCATTTACAAACAGACACATTCACTACATTTGTTCCATTATTCACTTAATTACTTATTATTTTCAGTAAACTCTTATTCTATAACCTTTATTGTTTTAACATTCACAATGCTAGTTTTACACATTATATTTATATATATATACACACTACCGTCATTTATGTAAATATAATATATAATTATCAATATATAACCATATAATAGATATGTAGCATTTACTATATAGACACACACACACACACACACACACACACACACACACACACACACACACACACACAGACACACACACACACACACACACACACACACACACACACACACACACACATACATACATACAGTATTGAGAGATAGGGAGAGACAGACAGTTGTGAGGACAATATGTCTGAGAATCAATATGTAGGTGGTAGTTTAGAATGAGTTAAAGGCAGAGGAGGGTACAATAGGACAAGTGTTTTGTCCCTGACCAGTCCTCCTACTGCCAGACCACTGGATCCTGTGTCTCCATCTAAAACCTCATTTCTGTGCCGGCCGTGCTTGGCAACACTAAGAACCAAGACCCAGAAGAAGGGTAAGAAGCGGACATTGGCTGTTACACCAGCTAAGGAGAAGAAGGTGAGATTGGCTGTTACAACAGCTAAGGAGAAGAAGGTGAGATTGGCTGTTACACCAGCTAAGGTGAAGAAGGTGAGATTGGCTGTTACACCAGCTAAGGTGAAGAAGGTGAGATTGGCTGTTACACCAGCTAAGGTGAAGAAGGTGAGATTGGCTGTTACACCAGCTAAGGTGAAGAAGGTGAGATTGGCTGTTACACCAGCTAAGGTGAAGAAGGTGAGATTGGCTGGAACGCCAGCTAAGGTGAAGAAGGTGAGATTGGCTGGAACACCAGCTAAGGTGAAGAAGGTGGGATTGGCTGTTACACCAGCTAAGGAGAAGAAGTTGAGATTGGCTGTTACACCAGCTAAGGAGAAGAAGGTGAGATTGGCTGTTACACCAGCTAAGGAGAAGAAGGTGAGATTGGCTGTTACACCAGCTAAGGTGAAGAAGGTGAGATTGGCTGGAAGACCAGCTAAGGTGAAGAAAGTGAGATTGTCTGGAAGACCAACAAAGTCCCCTGTCCCCGAGGTGAAGAGGACACCTCCAGTCTATGGGTCTGGTCCCCATGCCAGGGCCAGATATTACCTGGATTGCCATCAATACCTCCATGCTTTGTTTATGAGGTCACACGTGAAGAAGTACAAAGAGGACATCATCAAGAGGGAAGGTAGTAGAAGTATGTGATAAGAGTGATTGTTTTTTAGACTTGAGATTATAATTCAGTTGATATGCCATACCATACATCTACAATGTAGGATCATAGGTTTGTGTGATTTCTATGTACTTTCAGAGAAAAGGAGTTAGTGCAGGAAAAAGATGGTCCCTTGTCCCAACTGGTGGAGACAGAGGTCTTTCAGACCTTTTCCTGGAGTGAGACTCTGGCGTGGGGCAGAGGAGAAGGCACCTTTGATGACCACCTGTTAGAGGGCAACCCTTCCCCAGTCCAGAAACCTCAAAGTAGACCTCATCAAAGGTAGAGAAATCACCACAATGTGAGGATTAACCCAATATCATGTTCACACTAGATGTCCAATATCAATCATTTCACAATTTTCATGTTGTAAATAGTTGTACCGTTTCTACAAGTAAATTAGTAAAGTAAGTACGCCTCTGACATGTAAGCCTTGTCCGAGACAAAAGACAAAACTAAGAGAAGAAACCTTCTAATGTCTCCTCTTTTCAGAGACGACTTTCAACGTAAGAAGCAGGACCTCCTTGACAGAGGGACATGGATGGTGCTGTCAATGGCCTTGTTCACCAGCAGGCAAAATAAAATGAAGTTTGTACCAACATGCCTGGAGATGGAGCTGTGGAGGGGAGGATGCTGGGAGAAGATATTCATCACTCTGAACTCCATGGCCATCTGCCTATGTTCTGATGCCACTAGAGGACATGTTAACAGGTTGAGGGTCGGCAATGATACCCAGATCATGAAGTGGAAGAAACAGGCTGAGGTAAGTGTGAGTCTTAAACATATGTAAACACAATCTGATTCAGCCTATTTCATAATTCTGTTATTTCAAGGTGATTACACAGGCTACCTTATTTATGAGTACAATGAGTGGTTATTACGTGTATGTCAGTAATGTCAATGTTAATTCCAGACTAAGATATTTAAGAGGAGACTGGCCTATTCACAGGAGGAAACTGTTCTCAATGACCTGGGACAATGTCCAAGCATGTCCAAAATGTGTGGTCTAACATTCTATTTATTATTGTGATGGTTCAGTAAAACAAGAATATATCTTCCAAATGGCATTTCCCATATACAGTGCATTCGGAAAGTATTCAGACCCCTTCCCTTTTTCCACATTTTGTTACGTTACAGCCTTATTCAAAAAAAAAAATCCATCTACACAAAATACCCCATAATGATGAAGCGAAAACAGGTTTTTAGAAGTGTTTGCAAATGTATTAAAAATAAAAACTGAAATGGCTTATTTACAGATGTATTCGGACCTTTTGCTTTGAGACTGGAAATTGAGCTCATGTGCATCCTGTTTCCATTGATCATCCTAGATATGTATTTACAACCTAAACTGAATGGGTACGTAATACATAAAAAAGTACGCAGAAATAAAATGCAAAAATGCAAATGAAATGTTCTCGTTATTTGAAATGGGTGAATTATTGTTATGGTCATCAAAGAGGCCAGAAGGATGGCTGAGCAGCTGATTAAAACATGTATTATACCCCCTCTAACCCAGGGTCATGTATTATACCCCCTCTAACCCAGGGTCATGTATTATACCCCCTCTAACCCAGGGTCATGTATTATACCCCCTCTAATCCAGGGTCATGTATTATACCCCCTCTAACCCAGGGTCATGTATTATACCCCCTCTAACCCAGGGTCATGTATTATACCCCCTCTAACCCAGGGTCATGTATTATACCCCCTCTAACCCAGGGTCATGTATTATACCCCCTCTAACCCAGGGTCATGTATTATACCCCCTCTAACCCAGGGTCATGTATTATACCCCCTCTAACCCAGGGTCATGTATTATACCCCCTCTAACCCAGGGCCATGTATTATACCCCCTCTAACCCAGGGTCATGTATTATACCCCCTCTAACCCAGGGTCATGTATTATACCCCCTCTAACCCAGGGCCATGTATTATACCCCCTCTAACCCAGGGTCATGTATTATACCCCCTCTAACCCAGGGTCATGTATTATACCCCCTCTAACCCAGGGTCATGTATTATACCCCCTCTAACCCAGGGTCATGTATTATACCCCCTCTAACCCAGGGTCATGTATTATACCCCCTCTAACCCAGGGTCATGTATTATACCCCCTCTAACCCAGGGTCATGTATTATACCCCCTCTAACCCAGGGTCATGTATTATACCCCCTCTAACCCAGGGTCATGTATTATACCCCCTCTAACCCAGGGTCATGTATTATACCCCCTCTAACCCAGGGTCATGTATTATACCCCCTCTAACCCAGGGTCATGTATTATACCCCCTCTAACCCAGGGTCATGTATTATACCCCCTCTAACCCAGGGTCATGTATTATACCCCCTCTAACCCAGGGTCATGTATTATACCCCCTCTAACCTAGGGTCATGTATTATACCCCCTCTAACCCAGGGTCATGTATTATACCCCCTCTAACCCAGGGTCATGTATTATACCCCCTCTAACCCAGGGTCATGTATTATACCCCCTCTAACCCAGGGTCATGTATTATACCCCCTTCCTTGGGGAGAGCATGCCCCCACACTTCTTTATAGCAAGTCTCTCACGTGTACACGCCTCTTTGATGGCCTCACAGGCACTATCCCACTTCTGACACCAATGTAACGAATTAAGGGATAGCTCCAACCGGGACTCGAACCCAGGTCCAGCGACTATCAAGCCAACACCTTATCCATTACACCAAGTGATCAGAAGGTGGTAATTGGTAGGTGTTGGGTTCCGCTTGCTACAGTATATAGTTATATAGGGCAATGTGTGATCTGGGAGCGGCAGCACTACCACTAGTGCTCCTGACACAGCCTAACACAATCTTTACCTTCTGAACCTTAAAAACTGACCTAAAGTCAGATACATTTAGACAAACCACCATGTGAGCAGCAAGTGTAGGGTTAATGGAGTGAAGTGGGGGATGGGTAGGACCACCAGTATCAACTATATGTCTATGAATGGATTACTATTAATGCAGTACTAAAACGGATGGATGCTCTTCATCAACACCATCTCACCTGTGAAACTAGATATCAGCAATCAATCAACAAGACGAATGAAATGGAGCAAATGAAGACATTAGAACTGCTAAAGGTCAGATATTATATTCGGACACCAATTTCCTACTGGTAGATTTTGTACATGATCTGTCAATCCTGAGAGCAACGCTCTCTCTCCTCCTCTTCCCCCATCTCTCTTTGCTGGGGTGAAGTTTACCCTAGATATAGATCTAGGATCAGCTTCCCCTCCCCCAAACCTAACAAGGATCATTAGTGGGAGGAATTCAAACCTGATCCAAAGCCAGTGTCTATTTGGGAAACTTGTCCCCTCCCCCACAACTCTACATGTGGATGCGGCTTCCTCCATCTCACCATGTTCACAAAGAAAACGGCAGTGTATTTCAGCTGTAAGTATTTTGAAGTTACTAGCTATATTATTTGAATTGAATTGACCTAGCTTCATTATTATTCAACAATAACTGGGCCAATGTCGCCGTAGCAGCAGTGGTGGTTCTAGAATATTCCCAGTGGGAGGGGCCAGGCTGGGGCCAGTTGTACTGTTAGAGGGGCCAGTTACATCACACATTATTGTTGTCATGTCGTTTTCTTCACTGCATTGCAGACATTAATAGACAAATGACCATGTTTATAATCATTCAACTATTTATTATTTGCATTTACATTTTTGACATTTGCATTACATATTCAGTATCAGTTACATCAACTGTATTCTACGGTTTTTGTGGTTTCTTGCAAAAATATCCGCAAATTCATTTGGATTCAAGGCCTTTGCCCTCCTTGACTCAATACTTAATACACCTAAATTGCTTAATCTTTCATCTGACATTGTGGACCTAAGATACGTTTTCACCAGCTTTAGTGCAGAAAAACTCAGTCCACAAGAAGCGGTACTAACAGGGATTGAAACAGCTATTCTGCACAGTTTAAAGAGCTGAAAGAAAACTTCTTTATAAGGCTGAATGAATAATGCTATCTCTACTACACTGGAGGGTCTCTGCATGCCACTCTGGATTTTTGATGCACATATGACCCAGATGTGAAGACATACAGACTTTCTAGTAAGGAGAAGAACTGTCCTACCTCAGGGACAGCTTTGACTGTATCCACTAAAACTAAGTGTAGACAGTGTGCACTGCAGTGGAGGTAAAAGGCTTTGCTTGTTCTTTAATGCGTTGCCTGGACGTCTGAATGCTGCCGCTCATAACTGAAGCACCGTCATATGCTTGGCCTACTAGGTTGTTTTTGTATTCAAGACCATGACTTTCTAATATGTGTATGATTTAGTCAGTAAGCCCTGCTGCATCTAGTGGATCAGCCGACTCAAAGTGGAGACAGCTCTCATGGACAGCTCCACTGAAATAGTACCTGAGTACTGGAGATATCTGATCCTTTTGTTTTAACATCTTTTGTTTTCCGTCTGCCATTATGCTGAAGACCTCACTGTCTTCCACTTCTTCTATCATCTCTGTTGGAACCATGTCTGCCAAACAACTCAGAACCTCATTCTGAATCCCTTTGCTTGTGTATTTTGCATTATGAATGGAAGTCAACCTTTTTTCCACAGTTGTGTCATGCTTAGCTATTGTTTCTAGGATTGCCATGAAGTTCCCTTTATTATCAGACTCTGCAGACTCATCGTGTCCTCTTTGTGCAATGTTTTGTGTGGCTGTAAGTAGTAGTACTTCTCCTATTGTTTTAATATAGTCCCCATTTTCTTGAACCTGTTTGTTGTGTTCCTTGTTTAGGGCATTTACCAGTGTTGCATTACTTTTTACAGCTTTCTGATAGACCCTCCATGTAATCATTGCTTGTTTGTGCAGCTCAGCCCTTGCATGAATTGCAAATCCACCCGTCTTTTTAAGTTGCCTTCTTCCAGTTGTTAAAACCCCATTTTGAATCCAATCCAGTCTCTGAGACAGGCGTATCAAAACACAGAGTCTGCTTCTACTACATCAGGAGGAACTGTCTTTTGAACTTGGATACAGTAGATAGTGAACTGTTAGAACATGAGGATACATTTTACATTTACATTTTAGTCATTTAGCAGACGCTCTTAACCAGAGCGACTTACAGGAGCAATTAGGGTTAAGTGCCTTGCTCAAGGGCACATTAACGTCATTTAGCAGACGCTCTTAGCCAGAGCGACTCACAAATTGGTGCGTTCACCCTATAGCCAGTGGGATAACCACTTTACAATTTGGGGGGGGGGGGGGGGGGGGGGGGGGGGGGGGTTAGAAGGAATACTTTATCCTATCCCAGGTATTCCTTAAAGAGGTGGGGTTTCAAATGTCTCCGGAAGGTGGTGAGTGACTCCGCTGTCCTGGCGTCGTGAGGGAGCTTGTTCCACCATTGGGGTGCCAGAGCAGCGAACAGTTTTGACTGGGCTGAGCGGGAGCTGTGCTTCCGCAGAGGAAGGGGAGCCAGCAGGCCAGAGGTGGATGAACGCAATGTCCTCGTTTGGGTGTAGGGACTGATCAGAGCCTGAAGGTACAGAGGTGCCGTTCCCCTCACTGCTCCATAGGCAAGCACCATGGTCTTGTAGCGGATGCGAGCTTCAACTGGAAGCCAGTGGAGTGTGCGGAGGAGGGGGGTGACGTGAGAGAACTTGGGAAGGTTGAACACCAGACGGGCTGCGGCATTCTGGATGAGTTGTAGGGGTTTAATGGCACAGGCAGGGAGCCCAGCCAACAGCGAGTTGCAGTAGTCCAGACGGGAGATGACAAGTGCCTGGACCAGGACCTGCGCCGCTTCCTGTGTAAGGCAGGGTCGCACTCTCCGAATGTTGTAGAGCATGAACCTGCAGGAGCGGGTCACCGCCTTGATGTTGGCGGAGAACGACAGGGTGTTGTCCAGGGTCACGCCTAGGCTCTTCGCACTCTGGGAGGAGGACACAGCGGAGTTGTCAACCGTGATGGCGAGATCATGGAACGGGCAGTCCTTCCCCGGGAGGAAGAGCAGCTCCGTCTTGCCAGGGTTCAGCTTGAGGTGGTGATCCGTCATCCATACTGATATGTCTGCCAGACATGCAGAGATGCGATTCGCCACCTGGTTATCAGAAGGGGGAAAGGAGAAGATTAGTTGTGTATCGTCAGCGTAGCAATGATAGGAGAGACCATGTGAGGATATGACAGAGCCAAGTGACTTGGTGTATAGGGAGAAAAGGAGAGGGCCCAGAACCGATCCCTGGGGGACACCAGTGGTGAGAGCACGTGGTGCGGAGACAGCTTCCCGCCACGCCACTTGGTAGGAGCGACCGGTCAGGTAGGACGCAATCCAGGAGTGAGCCGCGCCGGAGATGCCCATCTCGGAGAGGGTGGAGAGGAGGATCTGATGGTTCACAGTATCAAAGGCAGCAGACAGGTCTAGAAGGACAAGAGCAGAGGAGAGAGAGTTAGCTTTAGCAGTGCGGAGAGTCTCCGTGACACAGAGAAGAGCAGTCTCAGTTGAATGACCAGTCCTGAAACCTGATTGGTTTGGATCAAGAAGGTCATTCTGAGAGAGATAGCAAGAGAGTTGGCTAAAGACGGCACGCTCAATAGTTTTGGAAAGAAAAGAAAGAAGGGATACTGGTCTGTAGTTGTTGACATCAGTGGGGTCGAGTGTTGGTTTTTTGAGGAGGGGAGCAACTCTCGCTCTCTTGAAGACGGAAGGGACATGGCCAGCGGTCAAGGATGAGTTGATCAGCGAGGTGAGGTAGGGGAGAAGGTCACCGGAGATGGTCTGGAGAAGGGAGGAGGGGATGGGGTCAAGCGGGCAGGTTGTTGGGCGGCCTGCAGTCACAAGTCGCAGGATTTTATCTGGAGAGAGAGGGGAGAAAGAAGTCAAAGCATAGGGTAGGGCAGTGTGAGCAGGACCAGCAGTGTTATTAGACTTAACAAACGAGGATCGGATGTCGTCAACCTTCTTTTCAAAGTGGTTGACGAAGTCATCCACAGAGAGAGAGGAGGTGGGGGGGGGGGGGAGGAGGATTCAGGAGGGAGGAAAATGTGGCAAAGAGCTTCCTAGGGTTAGAGGCAGATGCTTGGAATTTAGAGTGGTAGAAGGTGGCCTTAGCAGCAGAAACAGATGAAGAAAATGTAGAGAGGAGGGAGTGAAAAGATGCCAGGTCGGTAGGGAGTTTAGTTTTCTTCCATTTCCGCTCCGCTGCCCGGAGCTCTGTTCTGTGAGCTCGCAGTGAGTCATCAAGCCACGGAGCTGGGGGGGAGGACCGAGCCGGCCGGGAGGATAGGGGACACAGAGAGTCAAAGGATGCAGAAAGGGAGGAGAGGAGGGTTGAGGAGGCAGAATCAGGAGATTGGAGGGAGAAGGATTGAGCAGAGGGAAGAGATGATAGGATGGAAGAGGAGAGAGTAGTGGGAGAGAGAGAGCGAAGGTTGCGGCGGCGCATTACCATCTGTGTAGGGGCAGAGTGAGTAGTGTGGGAGGAGAGCGAGAGAGAAAAGGAAACAAAGTAGTGGTCGGAGACTTGGAGGGGAGTTGCAGTGAGATTAGTAGAGGAGCAGCATCTAGTGAAGATGAGGTCAAGCGTATTGCCTGCCTTGTGAGTAGGGGGGGACGGTGAGAGGGTGAGGTCAAAAGAGGAGAGGAGTGGAAAGAAGGAGGCAGAGAGAAATGAGTCAAACGTGGACATAGGGAGGTTGAAATCCCCCAAAACTGTGAGGGGTGAGCCATCCTCAGGAAAGGAACTTATCAAGGCGTCAAGCTCGTTGATGAACTCTCCAAGGGAACCTGGAGGGCGATAGATGACAAGGATATTAAGCTTAAATGGGTTAGTGACTGTGACAGCATGGAATTCAAATGAGGAGATAGACAGATGGGTTAGGGGAAAAATTGAGAATGTCCACTTGGGAGAGATGAGGATTCCTGTACCACCACCCCTCTGACCAGATGCTCTCGGGGTATGCGAGAACACATGGTCAGACGAGGAGAGAGCAGTAGGAGTAGCCGTGTTTTCAGTGGTGATCCATGTTTCCGTCAGCGCCAGGAAGTCGAGGGACTGGAGGTTGGCATAGGCTGGGATGAAGTCAGCTTTGTTGGCAGCAGAACGGCAGTTCCAGAGGCTGCCTGCGACCTGGAACTCCAGGTGAGGGGTGCGAGCAGGGACCACCAGGTTGGAGAGGCAGCAGCCGCGCGATGTTGTGCGTTGTTTGTGTAGCCTGTGCAGAGACGAGAGAACAGGGATAGGCAAGCCAGCAAACAACCAAATGACTCATAGGATCGGCTGGCTGGCTGGCTAGATGGCTAGCGCCATAATGACAGGCCAGGTAAAGTTGGATCATAGCTAATGTTGACTGGCTGGCTGGCTAGATGGCTAGCACCATAATGCCAGGCCAGGTACAGTTGTATCATAGCTAATGTTGACTGCGCTATTTAGCCAGCTCGCTAAGTTTACCAGGGTGTTACTATAGCTACAGCCACACTATGCCAGGT
>NW_028159040.1:0-27322 GCF_964263955.1 Coregonus lavaretus | reverse complement strand
GGGACACAACACAGCACTGACTTTGTTCAAAACTTTATTGATGTTATACTGTCACTAGTCAGGCCCATTGGCAGATGCAGAGACAACTATTTCATCTACACAACCTTACACATCATTTCAAAGGTATTAATTCAACCTGCAAACAGGGAAGAATTTTGCAAGATAAGCATCTAAACATGTTGTCATTATCCAATGTGTTACATCATCAGAAAACTATAATAATAATATAAAGAATGTACAGGGGTCACAGCTGACTGTGTCAATGCCATTCAGCCACATTGACCACAGATGGCAAAATGAGTGTCAATCAATTTCCACAGAATTTTACAATTACCCCACCACAGTCATGAAATTATAATAAAGCCCAATAATTTCCCATGTATATTACCTGAACTTGTCTTTTACTTGGAAAGGTTAATGTTAGCTAGCTCGATAGTTAACTTTTTTAGCAGCTAGCCGTTCTGACTCATCTAAGGTTGGACAGTGGACACTCATAATGGTTGACTTTGGCCCCAATCTCTGACCGATAATCCTGACAAGTAATTATATACTGTTATTCATGACATGTTTGTAAATCTGAATTGTGATGAATGACATCTTTGGTAAATTAGCAAGCTAGCTTTTAGCTAGCCATCTTTCGGCCCTTTGCTTACCAGAAAAAAAAGCCGGGGATCCGAGGCAAATGTCTAGGAATCCTTCTGTCGGCGACAACACTCAAGACCTCTCATAATGTTTACATATTTTATTATTTCCATATGTACTAAACAGAAGTAAATTAATTAGTTTGTTCCCACACTCTTTGGCCTCCTGTTTCATACCGTGACGTAACGCTAAAAAATATATTTCATACGCAAAGGATTATGGTATACTGGAGGGTGTTTACCTTCCGCTTTGGCAGGAAGTACTTTTATGGTCTCGTGCGCCACCTATTGACAGGAACTTTTAACACAGAGGGTGAATTAGCTTGAAATTAACCTAAACTGGACATAAATTAGACAGTAGTATACTAATAAACCATAGCCATCCATAATATACAAACCTCAACTATGATTGTGAGTTTGGTTACACTATTGGTTAATTGTGTCAAATTGTTTGCAAAGCTCTTGTTTTGGACACCAGATGTGAATTACTCAAATAAATGCAGCACTCTTTTCCCCAATCTTTTGACCAAATAGACATGTCAGAGATGTATTTGTATTGTAAATATTATTTAATGACATATACATAAAGTTTTTACAACAGGGTAGGGACAAAAAGACATTGTGTCATTCTTTCAACTGCGTCTTCTTCAGTGGTGACCATGGCTCTCTGGGAGGTCTGGAACAACCTCTCCCGTCTCCAAGATGGTGTCGCCCTGAACACAAGACAGGGATAATGAAAAAGAGTCAGATGCTAGATGTCCTTACTCTTTCATTACAAAGTCTAGGAAAGCTGTCTGGGCATCCAGGGCTTTTGTGGTCCTTTGTAGCTCAGTTGGTAGAGCGTGACTATTGAAACGCCAGGGTAGTGGGTTCAATTCCCAGGACTGCGCATATGCAAAATGCACGCATGACTAAGTCGCCTGGATAAAAGCGTCAGCTAAATGGCATATATTATTTTATGTTACCGTAGTAGGCCACAATTTCAGTGCAGCTTATTTTATGTAAGCCGCACTGCAATTCAGTTTTCTTTACTGTAAACTGCACCATTGTGGCACATGCATTTGTGTAAATAAATATATAAGCAATACAGCCCACCCACTGGGCACTGATGTCAGTTCAACATCTAGTTTTGATTTACAGTCGGTTGAGTTGTCAGCTAACGTGAATTCAATGTGAAATCAACCAAAAATGTCACCCAGTCATTTAGGTTAAAAAAATATGAAATTCCCTTACGTTAATGACTTTTTGCAAAACCAATCAGTTTTCCATGTTGATTGAACATCATAACATTTGAATTTTTGTTGTTGAAATGACATGGAAACAATGTTGATTCAACCAGTTTTTGCCCAGTGGGCAGTGAATCCACTGTGTAACACTAAGAGCCAGTTTCACAGACACAGATTAATCGCAGTTCTGGACTAAAAAGCACTTACAATGGAGATTCTTCATTGTATGTGCTTTTTTGTCGAGGACTAGGCTTAATCATGTTCCTATAACAACACATGATATGTACTTACAGGGAACAGTCTGGGCTTCAGCTCCACGATGCCATAGGGCCTTTTCTGTGACAAACACACAAGCAGTACAGGTCAATGCTTTAGATTGAATTGAAGACTCTATGACACATGCATGATACAACTTTCGATAGAGCAGGTATAGTGAATGAACACCAACACACAGGGCTCAAACCTGCAATCCACTACTGTATAATAACATTTCATAAATCGGAGCACAATAAACTTTGAAAAGCCAAGTGTAGCTATAAGGTCAAACACATGATCAGTCCTCTTGACCATTAGGTCTCAGCCTTTTAAATCAAGACCAGTCCGTCTAGGCCTAGGTCAGGGGTAGGCATTAGCAACGCTGGTTCTGGAGTGACTCAGCCTGGCATTTCATGTTTGATTTAGACCTGGGAGGCCAGGTGTGTTGAATTGAACCAATTAGGCCTGTGAGGTGGTTGGAAGAATCCGGTGGTGTCTGGTAGGGCCAAAATCCTGAAGTACCTGCAACACTCCAGGAACAGTGTTGCCTAACAACAACGTTACTACATGAATGAAAAGACAACAGTATTGTTGGTGTTGAATTGATTGAACTTACAGCAACATGATACTTCACGTAATAATGTACAACCCAGGCAGGGATCAGCAACCGGGTCAAGGTGAACACTCCACCAGTGTAGACTTTGTAGGTCTGGAAAGAAAGCAACACAATAGGGACGTGTGTCACAAAATGTTAACAGGTGGTATCTGGTTTTGTTGATTTCTTGCTGATAACAGTTGATGCAGTTTTCTCAGTACTAGTTAGCAACATGCCAGTAGCTATGTTACATTCAGGTTGGCACTGGCACAGATGCGGACTGGCATCACAACCTGTCTGTCACGAGAGTGTAAACATGCAACTATGGTAACTAGTGACGACCCATGCAACTGGCTAGGCTAGCTAGTAGGCTAGCTAGTAAAGAGTAACACCCGACGTCTCCAAACAAAAACATAGCACGTAGCTATCACAAACGCTAGCTAGTTAGTCATTCTAAACCAATTCACACAGTGTTGTTTGTTGAGATATATTACAAGAAAATGTCAAAATGATGAACTCACGTAAAGCCTCCACAGGGTCTTCGGTTCCAGAAAGCCAGCCCAGAATTTCGCCACAGGCCCGAGTGCTGTCTTTGGCAGCACCGGCTCTCTGGGACTGAGCTCTTGGTCCTTCAGCCATTTCCTCCTGAGGTTTGAAATCTGCTCTACGCGGAGCTTTTCATCTGCTGTATAACCAGTCATGGTTATGAAGAGCTAGTTCTTATTTTATTGATATTCAACCTCCCTACAATGACACCATGGAGGACACCGCCATGGAGTGCGCAGTCAAAACTCATGAAGAAGAAAACAGACAACGATAACTACACATTTTCCACCTTGGCTGAGTGTGTGAGTGACATCTACGGGCCTGGAGGAAGAAACAAAACAGGCATTTTTCATGATCACTGATTTCTCTGATAAATTGTGCAAAATATGCTACACACAATTGCTTACTACATTTTTTACATTCATCCAAAATTAAGGCAATTATGTATTCTGTATCCGTATGCTTTTTACTATAATGGGAAATGCCTTTGTGAATTACTAAACATAAACAGTGAATGATAATGGGTTTTCTGTTTGGATGCGATTGCAACATTATAAACTGTTGTCACCATATGACCATTCTACCACTGTCCCGAGGGCATAAGCAAGTCCTCAATCAAGCAATCAAATGTATTTTATGAAGCAGTTGTCACAAAGTGCTTACAGATACACAGCCTAAAACCCCAAAGAGCAAGCAACGCAGAGGTAGAAGCACAGTGGCTAGGACAAACTGTCATCTAATCTGTGCCCAGTATAGACTGGTAAAGTGTGAAACATTATCTATCATCAAGCACTTATACTTCAGAGGGCTTTTTCAATCATTAGTCATTACACATAAACTACAAGCTGAAATGTTTGACATTTGTACATAATATGGCTTATATAAGGAGTTTTTATTATAAGATGATGTATTATCAATTGTTCGTGATACAGTATAGTCAACTGTCTTGATCATCAATTTGTTAAGCAAACTATATCAATGTCTTCTGAAATATAGTGGACTTTATCAACACATCCACAAAATCATTCATTCGTATGTGATGCAGAGTGCAACAGAGTAGGTCAACTAGTGTGTAAGTTGCCATCAATACATAAATCAATGAACATAAATAGTGTGTTCTCCTGACAGTAGTACTACAGCCAAATATATTTGAGTGTTCCCTCCTTTCCCCGTACTGGGGCTGTAAACGAACACACAGTCATTAGTGTTCCCTCCTTTCCCCGTACTGGGGCTGTAAACGAACACACAGTCATTAGTGTTCCGTCCTTTCCCCGTACTGGGGCTGTAAACGAACACACAGTCATTAGTGTTCCGTCCTTTCCCCGTACTGGGGCTGTAAACGAATACACAGTCATTAACTTACAACATGAACATTTTCTGAATGGCGGACAGTGTCTAAATACTCAAGGCATGAAAAATATGTAAAATACGGATGTTTTATGTCACTCATCAAATAAAACCACTGACATGTCCATCTCAAATGTCTCTCATTTCTTATTGTAATTATGAATGTATTTCAAACTGACCAGAGGCTTAAATATTCCAAGCACAGAGGACATCAAGGCTTGAAGTAAACTGTTTAAAGTGGACTTTTCCCCATTGAAACTGATGTGTGTTCTTTGCATTTGGATCTGATTGAAATAAGATCTAGTCCAAATGAGATACTCTATGACTGCTTTACATGTGTACAGAACATGCCCAAGCATAAATCAATAGGGATTTATATTAGTAGCATATAATATGAATTGGCATCACCTAAAGACATTCCTGTCTATGAAATGCATTGGGAATTGTTTTTAAACCAAAGAATCACTTAAGTTACACAGGCCCCAATTAATGCATAATTAACAGTGTCATCTGCAGAGATAGTTTAGTAAACTGATCATATAGAATGATATCAGACGGAATTCCGAGGCCACCAAGTGTACAGTAACCCAACCTGCAGCTTCTATCTAAACCACACGCTAATAAAATGTCTGTGGTGCAACCTAACCCAAGTGTTCTGTTCTTTGCAGGAAGTGTCGCCATGGTGAGTGCCAAAGAAACCACAGAAGGTTGAAGAGATTAGGATAATTACATTTGACATTTAAGTCATTTAGCAGACGCTCTTATCCAGAGCGACTTACAAATTGGTGCATTCAACTTAGGATAGCCAGTGGGACAACCACCCTTTTTTTTATGGTGAGGTGGGGGAGGGGGGAGGGGGGGGGGTAGAAGGATTACTGTTATACTGTCAGGTATTCCTTAAAGAGGTAAGGTTTCAAGTGTCTCCGGAAGGTGGTCAGTGACGCCGCTGTCCTGGCGTCATGGGGGAGCTTGTTCCACCATTGGGGTGCCAGAGCAGTGAATAGCTTTGACCTGGCTGAGCGGGAACTGTGCTTCCGTAGAGGTAGGGCGGCTAGCAGGCCAGAGGTGGATGAACGTAGTGCCCTCGTTTGGGTGTAGGATCAGAGCCTGAAGGTAAGGAGGTGCCGTTCCCCTCACAGCTCCGTAGGCAAGCACCATGGTTTTGTAGTAGATGCGAGCTTCAACTGGAAGCCAGTGGAGTGTGCGGAGGAGCGGGGTGACATGAGAGAACTTGGGAAGGTTGAACACCAGACGGGCTGCAGCGTTCTGGATAAGTTGTAGTGGTTTAATGGCACAGGCAGGGTGCCCAGCCAACAGCGAGTTGCAGTAATCCAGACGAGAGATGACAAGTGCCTGGATTAGGACCTGTGCCGCTTTCTGTGTAAGGTAGGGTCGTACTCTGCGAATGTTGTAGAGCATGAACCTGCAGGATCGGGTCACCACTTTGATGTTAGTAGAGAACGACAGGGTGTTGTCCAGGGTCACGCAAAGGTTCCTTGCACTCTGGGAGGAGGACACAATGGAGTTGTCAACCGTGATGGCGAGATCATGGAGCGGGCAGTCCTTCACCGGGAGGAAGAGCAGCTCTGTCTTGCCGAGGTTCAGCTTGAGGTGGTGATCCGACATCCACACTGATATGTCCGCCAGACATGCAGAGATGCGATTCGCCACCTGGTTATCAGAAGGGGGAAAGGAGAAAATTAATTGTGTGTCGTCTGCATAGCAATGATAGGAGAGACCATGTGAGGATATGACAGAGCCAAATGACTTGGTGTATAGAGAGAATAGGAGAGGGCCTAGAACTGAGCCCTGGTTGACACCAGTGGTGAGAGCACATGGTGCGGAAACAGATTCTCGCCACGCCACCTGGTAGGAGCGACCTGTCAGGTAGGACGCAATCCAAGAGTGAGCAGCGCCGGAGATGCCCAATTCGGAGAGGGTGGAGAGGAGGATCTGATGGTTCACAGTATCAAAGGCAGCAGATAGGTCTAGAAGGATAAGAGCAGAGGAGAGAGAGTTAGCTTTAGCAGTGCGGAGAGCCTCCATGACACAAAGAGCAGTCTCAGTTGAATGACCAGTCTTGAAACCTGACTGGTTTGGATCAAGAAGGTCATTCTGAGAGAGATAGCAGGAGAGTTGGCTAGAGACGGCACGCTCAAGAGTTTTGGAGAGAAAAGAAAGAAGGGATACTGGTCTGTAGTTGTTGACATCGGAGGGATCGAGTGTAGGTTTTTTGAGGAGGGGTGCAACTCTCGCTCTCTTGAAGACGGAAGGGACATAGCCAGTGGTTAAGGATGAGTTGATGAGCGAGGTGAGGTAAGGGAGAAGGTCTCCGGAAATGGTCTGGAGAAGAGAGGAGGGGATAGGGTCAAGCGGGCAGGTTGTTGGGCGGCCGGCCGTCACAAGTCGCAAGATTTCATCTGGAGAGAGAGGGGAGAAAGAAGTCAAAGCATAGGGTAGGACAGTGTGAGCAGGACCAGCGGTGTCATTTGACATTTGACTTAATAAATAATGGCCTCCCCTCCACCTTTATCAGTGTACAGTATGTATTCTCTGTGTGTGTACAGCTTCTCTATGGGAAGTATATACAGTACCAGTCCAAAGTTTGCACACATACTATATATTCAAGTTTTATTTTTATTTTTATACATTGTAGAGTAATAGTGAAGACATCAAAACTATGAAATAACACATATGGAATCATGTAGTAACCAAGAAATGTTTAAAAAATCAAAATATATGTTATATTTGAGATTCTTCAAAGTAGCCACCCTTTGCCTTGATGACAGATTTGCACGCTCTTGGCATTCTCTCAACCAGCTTCATGAGCTAGTCACCTGGAATGCACTTCAATTAACAGGTGTGCCTTCTTAAAAGTTAATTTGTGGAATTTATTTTCTTCTTAATGCGTTTGAGCCAATCAGTTGTGTTGTGACAAAGTAGGGGTGGTATACAGAAGATAGCCCTATTTGGTAAAAGACCAAGTCCATATTACGGCAAGAACAGCTCAAATAAGCAAAGAGAAACGACAGTCCATCATTACTTTAACAGGAAATTAAAAACGTGCAGTGTATGTGAGATTAAAAAATGCTTCTGAAGTTTGTAATTTCCACTTTGAAATTCCAGACTTGATTTTCCCTTATGAAAAATGTGTCAAACCTTACAGAAATGTGCATTAATTATAATCCACATAATAATTCAAACATGATAAAGAAATTATTACAGTGGCAATCAAACCAGGCTCTCTTTAGACATACAGATAGTTGGATGAAAATCAATGAACCCAAACCATGACCCTTTAAGTGTATTTTTCCAAAACGTTTTGGGACCTCCAGGATGACGCCCCATGCACAAGCAAAGAGACACACCCAGGTTTGATTTACAGCAAGGGGCTGGTTTTGCCACCACCCTCTTATCAAGTATCACTCAAATACGAGACCATTGAAAGACCATCTCCGACTCCTCCATATGCGTAAGACAGCACTGGGGGAACTGGAATCTTCCTCTCTAACTAGTAGAAGCTTGGCCGATTTCCTTTACAGTGTTGTTGGGTCAGCCAGGGGTTCTGGTAAGAGACACCTCTCAAAAAAACATCTTCCCTTGAAATGGGGGGCAGGACACACCCCGAAGTCCAGAATTAGGTTCATAGGAGGTATCGTCATCTCTTGGACCAAGGTCAGACCCAGAGAGCTGATCTCCTTCCCTATATATTTGTCTGTGGTTTGGGTAAGGCACACTGTGTCTCTTGGCTAGAACCACAGAGCAGACAGAAGTGTTTGGGCACACTGTGTCTCCTGGCTATAACCACAGAGCAGACAGAAGTGTTTGGGCACACTGTGTCTCCTGGCTAGAACCACAGAGCAGACAGAAGTGTTTGGGCACACTGTGTCTCCTGGCTAGAACCACAGAGCAGATGGAAGTGTTTGGGCACACTGTGTCTCCTGGCTATAACCACAGAGCAGATGGAAGTGTTTGGGCACACTGTGTCTCCTGGCTAGAACCACAGAGCAGATGGAAGTGTTTGGGCACACTGTGTCTCCTGGCTAGAACCACAGAGCAGATGGAAGTGTTCGGGATGACATTCATTCCACCTCTGTAAGTCAGATCCCGTTCTAAAGGGTCCATGTCCATCTTCAACCTCCCTACACTGCCTCCAAACTCACAACCAACCACAGTTATATCTAGACAGACTTCATCAGGCGATGCAGCACAGACCAACTATACCCAGCCTTTCCATTGAATGAAGCATTCATAAAGTATGAATAGAATTATGTTTGATAGAGGTTTTTCTACTAATTCAAAAGTGACTATTTTCTGAGTAGTTCAATTGACATGCAAAGGAAAACTGCAATTGATTATTTGACAGGGGAAAGTTCTATACTTCAGTGAATATGGCAGTTGCTTACCACCCTTTGTTATGAAGTGGAGAAGGTAAGTGCAACACGAACTAGTGCTGTGAAATAGCTAAGAAAGATAATTGAATGCATGACATGCCTGGTTGTTTGAAAAGTGTGTTACTTAGACACTCAATGCCATTTGAATGATCGACAGCTTGCATGCGCCAGACATATTCCGTCTTGTGAGTGGCTTCCATGTTTCTGCAGCATTCATTTACCATGAGGTTGTGGCGTGTGCTCATTCACTATAAAAGCAACCATCTCCTGCTCTGACAGTTTATCCTTGTAATGAGGGTTGACACCTCTGTAGGAGGGGCTTACCTGTATGTGGGGAGGTCACAGATTGGTTTGGGGTGGATTTGGGATGAGAATGTATGTATCTCTTTTCTACTATTATGTCTTAACCTATCATGGTAGATTTTAACAGCTTTATTTCTGTATTGATTTGTAAACACCAACAGACTCTGGAATACAGTGTTACAAGAGGACTTTGAGGAGTGTACCATCTCGAGGTGAGCGAACTCAGAGAAGTGGAGGGCTGGACACCATGAGGGTCGACGACATGAACCCCCGCACAGGGATGGTGGTGGCCATCAGCAGCCCCTTACTGTTCTTCGGCTTCATGTTCACCATGTCGGGCATGAAGGGAGAGACCCTGGGCGGGATCCCTCTCATCTCCATTGGACCTGCCATCTGCCTCCCAGGTGTGGTGGCTATCATCCTGGCTAACAGAACCAACGGCTGCACCATGTTCCCCACCCGGCGCCAATGTCTCAACTGCCTCTGTCGCAAGTGTAGGAGGAGGAAGCAGATGCGTAGAACCAAAGAGGCTTCCAGGGTGGCCAGGGATTCAGATTAGCCTGATGGGGACAAGAGGGCTGCGGCTGGGGCTGGGGCTGGGGCTGGGGCTGGGGCTGGGGCTGGGGCTGGGGCTGGGGCTGGGGCTGGGGCTGGGGCTGGGCCTGAGGCTGGGTATAGATCTGGGGCTGGAGCAGACTCTGTGTCCATTACTACTACAACAGTGGAGGAGTCTGGTCATCTGATCAATAAAGGGAACCAAAACCAGGATGCGGTGCGATGCTACATGGAGGCCTGCTACCCAGCTAGTGCCTTGGTGGCCATGGGAGGTGTCTCTAACTACAGTATCTATGATAGGAAGTCCTACTCTATGGACAGTCACTGCGGGGCCTATAGTATTAAGGTGCATCAGATGCCTCAGCAGCAGCGGAACAGTTTTGTGGTGTACTATGAGGGAGACTTCTCTCCGTACGGACCCTGTTACTGCTACATCAACCCCAGAGATTTGATGTGGGGCGTAGAGACTGTGGTCTAAGTGTGGATACTGGAGCCTACTGGGGAAACCCTATTACTGGAGCTCGTAAACTACTAAATCTATTTAGGTGTACATGGGACATGAATAGCAAGCCTATTTATCATATAGTTAAATAATATTGCAGTACTAATGTAGAAGCATTTATAGCAGGTTAGGTACGGCTATGGAAACATAAGAAAGACATTTGCAGTATTTGTTTCATGAATGAATTGTATGTTCCCCATTTATTTTGGATTTTTCTTTCATATTGTATAAATATCTAACAATCTAAATGGGCATTAAGATATTTCTCTAAATGGGCATTTCCATTGGCAATTTTTTTTTTTTTTTGTCTTAATGATCAAGTATCTATTGTGTATGTGTTGTGTATCTTATTCAACAAAATTCATTCAATGCATTGTTGTGTTTGTGGTAAAGTTACTAAATAAAGAAATAATGGAACGTTTTTGTGATTACATCTGCCCAGATGATGCACAAATCGACGTGAATCATGCAAATAGTTCAATCTGCACATTACAAACCCTGTTACAGAGACCACTAGAGGGGGATATACCACTGCCAATGTACAGTGGAGGCTACTAATAACATAAATTATGAACAGTTTGAATGTGAATTATTACCTTACATTATTTAAAAATGTAAACATCTCCAAAAACAGCCAAATAACGAAAGATATTCCTGTAAAAAAAAATATACAGCATGATAATGTCTCTTCATGGGCGTGGTTTTCACCAATTAAGGTCAATAGAAGAAGAGAGTTGTAGTCATGTCATGAATATTCATGATAAAGCAGTGCATTGTTGGATACTACACATGCCATTTTTGGACTAGGCCACTTCCGATTCAATGACGACTGCTGTTATGCTACTATCAAAATAGGGAACATGACTGAGGGAATCTAACTACTGGTGCACTGAAAATCCCCTTAAATGCTGCGATAGTATATCAGGTATGTGAACATGTTTATTAACTAGTTATAACAGTAAATACTTGCCATAGTCCAGTACAGTTTGATAACTTGTTAGCTTGATAGAATCTGTATTTTGAGGAATTAGCTAGCTAGCTACTCATGCTAACAAGTAACAATAATGATTGCTACATTTCATCATGTGAAACTGCTAAAATGATGTCAGTAAGCTAGACAAACCCGTATAGTAGCTAATTACTAGCTAGCTAATAGCCTTCATAATCATGCATGAATTGAGTGTCTTTGCCAGCTAGCTTACTTGATAGCACGATCTAGCCATGCCACTTCAGTTCAGACACAGTTATAAGTCAAGGTGACATGTTCCACAAAGACCAGCACGCGCAATCTAGATAAGTACAATGTAGTTATGTGCTTGGAAATGTAGCTAGTTAGTCATAGAACAACATTAATTTCAAAACCGGTATGCTTTGTCGATTAAATTAGCATTTTCATGGTTGTCACTAGTATCCACAGCCACAAAGTCAAAATTGACTATAATGAAAACAAAAATGTGCTTTTTGGTCTTTTAATTTAAGGTTAGGCTTAAGTTTAGCAGTGTGTTTAAGTTTAGGGTAAAGCTTATGTTTAAAATCAGATTTTAAGAATATAAATTGTAGGATTAGGTGGGGTTTAGTTTATGACTTTGTAGCTGTGGTAACTAGTCACGACTCCAGCCTTGTGCCCATCGTCATCTGACGTCACTACTGTCACATGTCGCAACCTGAGCAATGTTCTTTCTCCTCTTGTACGGTATGTGACTGAATTTGTGACCGGTCTAGTAAAGCGAATGGTGATACCCCACATGGTGTACTACTCTAAATCCGTAGGATGCCTGTGTGTATTTGACCTAGCTGTCAGTAGATACTAAGCTAGCTACATTTACACAGTACACATCCTATTTTGTGGGACTTGGCAGCAGGTAGCCTAACGGTTAAGCGCATTGGGTCAGTGGTTCGAATCCCGAGCCGACTAGGTGAAAAATCTGTCCATGTGAGCCCTAATTTCTCATGTAAGTCACACTGGATAAGATTGTCTGCTAAATGATGGAAGCTGCATATAATAACCACTGAGTGCTGTAGCTACAAACCTAGAGCATAGCAAATACATTTTGGTTCTGTTTTGAACACATATCTGATGTCATAGCAACATACCTTTTGGTTCTGTTTTGAACACATACAGTATCTGATGTTATCCGACCTACATAAAGGTCTCAGTCCTATTATACCTGTTATCCTGAAATACCCCTCTCTCTCTCTCCCTCCACCTCTCTTCCTCAGCAGGGTTGAGTGTGTGGGTCAGGTGTGGATGGAGTCAGCAGCATCTGAGAGCACCCAGCATAGTTTTATCACAGACAGGACAATCAGAAGAAGTCAGTGTTCAGACCAACAGCCTGCACATCGGCAGGCAGGGGGAGAATGGTCAAGTACTTCTCTAACGACGTAGACATCAGGACCACGTGGGACCATGTCGTCTCTGCCTTCTGGCAGCGTTATCCCAACCCATTCAGGTACAGGACCTCACAATGACCCTCATTTTATGGTGGATGCCTCAATGATTTGGTGAGATGTGCATCTAGTAGGAGAGGGACGGGATATGCCTATTTTCCATTGAGTAACAAACTCCAGACCCATCGAAAACCTGTCTGCTCTCTCCTACTATCAGCTGTGAATGTGAATTTGCACAAATGGCACAAACCGTCATTCTATAGCCAAACTTTGCATCTGCACTGTTTAAGCAAATTTGTTTTAAAAAATAAATAATTTTCAGTGGTAATTGTTAAAAGTAGTCCTTATGCATAGTTGAATGGTTTGTTTAACTTTGCAATCAGTGGTTTTTGTTTGATATACATTCTGAGTCTCAGCATCATTATGTTACTGTGGAATTGCCCTACTCCCAATCACAGTGAGATGATGGTATCTGACGCTGTTACAGATCAGAGTTTAGAAAACAACAGTGAGAGGATTTTATTAAGATGGAGAACTGAGTATGATCACAGTAGAGAAGTGATACCAGCTTTGTCAGATCAGAAGGAAGTTGCTCAGTCAGTCAAGTGCTTAATTTGGTTTGTATTAATATCTGCTCTGTATTTAACCCAACCATCTTTCCTTTTATTGCGTTTCCTAAAGTAGGGATGGGTCGAGTACCTGAGTACTCGATTCAAGGTTTGCATTCGATAGCTATTAAAGTACTTGAAATGTACAAATCTGCAACTATTTAGCAGGTTAAATTCATAAGAACTGACAATGTTAAAATTTGTATGTGGAGTATGTCAAGTGGCGTGAAAATATGTTAAATGTCGTTTTCAGTTGTCAGAACAACTAGTTATTGGACCAACTGATAGCATACCGCAAACATTGTGTGTGTTCCCGTACATCAGCACCCATGTTCTCACGGAGGACGTGGTGTTCCGGGAGGTGACGGCAGACCAGCAGCTTCTCTCCAGACGCCTGCTCACCAAGACCAATCGAATGCCTCGCTGGGCTGAGTTCCTCTTCCCCTCCAACCTATCACGCTCCGTCTACATCGTAGAGGACTCCGTCGTGGACCCGGTCACCAAGAGCCTCACCACGTACACCTGGAACCTCAACCACACTACGCTCATGGTGAGGTACACACCAACATATGCTCCATTCCAAATCAACCCCTAGCCCCTACACCAAGAAGTGGCTAGGTAGTAGGGGCTAGGCGTCAATTTGGAATTCAGCGATACTGGTTCCCATAGCTAAGTGGGCGGAGCATGGTGCTTGCAACACCAAACATGTGGGTTTGATGCTCATGCATGTGTTTGTGTTAGTACGTGTAGGTTTCTGTATATGTTTTACTAGGTTGGTTGACGTCATGTCTTTTTACAGTACACTGACTCAACGCAATGGAGTATCTTGTATTTCTTAGAAATAAGTGTTCTATCATTAGGAGATGGTATCAGTACCCCCGCCACCACCACAGAAACAGGGAACACTTTCACACACAGTGAACACACTGTGTTTCCCCTATTGCATTTCTTAAGTCGTGGCTGCCACTGCAAAAAAAAAAGAAGGAAACCCTGACATAATTAGTACTGACTAAGATAAGAATGTATCTACATATTAGCACATAGTCTACTATTGAACAGAGACTTTGAGATGTACGTCTACATGAAAACGTCTGTCCAAATAAAATGTGTTATTATTGCATATCTTAGATACGGAATGAAATATTTTTTTCCTCAACGGTTTAGACTAGGTCGGTATCTGACCCTTCATGACCTCCAGTGGTTGACCTATATTACAGCCACAAGACCCTAGACATTTCCAAGAAAGTGCCCTCTGCGTTGCCCCGCCCCCCTTAGACACTGGCTTGTTTACTGGTCGAACTTGTTTGTTTTCTATAGCAACCGACGGTATCCAAGCCTACAGCACAATGAATACACTGTTTTCCAGAGAAATTCCTTCATGCGGAAACCCACAACGTTTTCCATTGTATATCATTTGTAATGTCTCAAAAAATAAATCTTATGCACAATTTCTGCAGTCTGGCTGGGTATTGGTTCAGACTGCTAAACCCTTGACTAAAGAGACCCAGACATGAAATGTATTGTTGATGGTTTTCTGTTTCTCAGGGACCTGGTTTGTTGGATGAGAAAGATGTGAAGTTGTGTAACCTCCTTTGTTGAGTCAGCAGGGTGGGTGGATATCTCATGGTTTACATCTCAAATCTCTACGAGAGTCAGAGTTCACACTCCGTTCTACGGTTAGCAATAGAACAAGGCTTTTATGTGAGAGACGAAATGAGACACTTTATCTCACCATACCTGGTCAATGTCAACTACACCTACACTACAATCATACATATATAGTTGTATGATTCAAGCAAGACATTCACCATCCCCTTCCCACTATGTATTCATCTCAAGATCGCCAACACTTGACGTTCTGTGGTGTGGTTAAATTCAAAACTGTTGACACCATAAGGAAACAGCCTGCGAAACGGAAGGGGCTAGACACCTACAGTTGAAGTCGGAAGTTTACATACACCTTAGCCAAATACATATAAACTCAGTTTTCCACAATTCCTTACATTTAATCCTAGTAAAAATTCCCTTTCTTAGGTCATTTAGGATCACAACTTTATTTTAAGAATGTGAAATGTCAGAATAATAGTAGAGAGAATTATTTATTTCAGCTTTTACTTCTTTCATCACATTCCCAGTGGGTCAGAAGTTTACATACACTCAATTAGTATTTGGTAGCATTGCCTTTTAAATTGTTTAACTTGGGTCAAACGTTTCGGGTAGCCTTCCACAAGCTTCCCCCAATAAGTTGGGTGAATTTGGCCCATTCCTCCTGACAGAGCTGGTGTAACTGAGTCAGGTTTGTGGGCCTCCTTGCTCGCACATGCTTTTTCAGTTCTGCCCACACATTTTCTACAGGATTGAGGTCAGGGCTTTGTGATGGCCACTCCAATACTTTTACTTTGTTGTCCTTAAGCCATTTTGCCACAACTTTGGAAGTATGCTTGGGGTTATTGTCCATTTGGAAGACCCATTTGCGACCAAGCTTTAACTTCCTGACTGATGTCTTGAGATGTTGCTTCAATATATCCACATAATTTCCCTTCCTCATGATGCCATCTGTTTTGTGAAGTGCACCAGTCCCTCCTGCAGCAAAGCACCCCCACAGCATGATGCTGCCACCCCCGTGCTTCACGGTTGGGATGGTGTTCTTCGGCTTGCAAGCCTACCCCTTTTTCCTCCAAACATAACGATGATCATTATGGCCAAACAGTTCTATTTTTGTTTCATCAGACCAGAGGACATTTCTCCAAAAAGTACGATCTTTGTCCCCATGTGCAGTTGCAAACCGTAGTCTGGCTTTTTTATGGCGGTTTTGGAGCAGTGGCTTCTTCCTTGCTGAGCGGCCTTTGAGGTTATGTCGATATAGGACTTGTTTTACTGTGAATATAGAAACCTTTGTACCTGTTTTCTCCAGCATCTTCACAAGGTCCTTTGCTGTTGTTCTGGGATTGATTTGCACATTTCGCACCAAAGTACGTTCATCTCTAGGAGACAGAACAGGTCTCCTTCCTGAGCGGTATGACGGCTGCGTGGTCCCATAGTGTTTATACTTGCGTACTATTGTTTGTACAGATGAACGTGGTACCTTCAGGCGTTTGGAAATTGCTCCCAAAGATGAACCAAACTTGTGGAGGTCTACAATTTTATTTCTGAGGTCTTGGCTGATTTTATTTTTATTTTCCCATGATGTCAAGCAAAGAGGCACTGAGTTTGAAGGTAGGCATTGAAATACATCCACAGGTACACCTCCAATTGACTCAAATGATGTCAATTAGCCTATCAGAAGCTTCTAAAGCCATGATATCATTTTCTGTAATTTTCCAAGCTGTTTAAAGGCACAGTCAACTTAGTGTATGTAAACTTCTGACCCACTGGAATTGTGATACAGTGAATTATAAGTGAAATAATCTGTCTGTAAACAATTGTTGGAAAAATTACTTGTGTCATACTCAAAGTAGATGTCCTAACTGACTTGCCAAAACTATAGTTTGTTAACAAGAAATGTGTGTAGTGGTTGAAAAACAAGTTTTAATGACTCCAACTTCAACTGTATGTTCCCATGCTCCTCTCTGCTAGTCACCCAAACCACCTTTTATATGGTGTGTGTGCACCATAAATCTTGATAGAGTGATATATATCTCTATCAAGATATATGGTGCTGTCAACTTGATAGATGAGCACCATAAGACTCACACACACACACACACAAAATCACACACACACCCCCCACCAGATTATGCCCGCCGTCTAGTTAACACAAAGCATTGTGGCGACGTGCTAGCGTGCGCTCTGTTTTGATTCCACTTGACGCCGGTGGAAGAAGAGGATGACTCATATCACTAGACAGATGGAACAACTTTGTAATTATCTCCAAGATCAGATGTCGGAAGAAAATGTCAGATTCTTCCAAAACACTGTTGTTATTACTATCATCGCATGCAACCGGTTACCCAAAGTAAAGTGGACTTGATAACTTGGGTTCTTCATTCACTTTGCATTGAAGTCGTTTGCTTGTTCTTTATGTATTGTGTCCTATAGTTCAGGGCAGCAAACCAACACCACCAGATTAACACCTCTCCTCTACCGTTCTCTCTCTCCTTCTCTCCCCTTCCCTCTCCCCTTCTCTCTCTCCTCTCACCTTCCTCCTTCCATCCCTTCCTCCTTCCATCCCTTCCTCCTTCCATCCCTTCCTCCTTCCATCCCTTCCTCCTTTCTTTCCTAGACGGTGGAGGAGCGTTGTGTGTTCCAGGAGTCAGAGGACCGGCCTGCCTTCACGCTGCTCAGACGAGAGGCTTGGATCTCTTCTGGAGTCTACGGCTTCTCCAGGCCCATCCAGGTACAGCACAGATGTAGTACAGAACAGCACAGTACAGAACAGCCCCTGCACAACAGAATACAGTACAGCCCCAGAACAGCTATAGGATAACACAGCACACAACATCACAGTACAGCCCCAGAACAGCTATAGGATAACACACCAGAGCACTGTACAGCCCCAGAACAGCTATAGGATAACACACCAGAGCACTGTACAGCCCCAGAACAGCTATAGGATAACACACCAGAGCACTGTACAGCCCCAGAACAGCTATAGGATAACACACCAGAGCACTGTACAGCCCCAGAACAGCTATAGGATAACACACCAGAGCACAGTACAGCCCCAGAACAGCTATAGGATAACACACCAGAGCACTGTACAGCCCCAGAACAGCTATAGGATAACACACCAGAGCACTGTACAGCCCCAGAACAGCTATAGGATAACACACCAGAGCACTGTACAGCCCCAGAACAGCTATAGGATAACACACCAGAGCACTGTACAGCCCCAGAACAGCTATAGGATAACACACCAGAGCACTGTACAGCCCCAGAACAGCTATAGGATAACACACCAGAGCACTGTACAGCCCCAGAACAGCTATAGGATAACACACCAGAGCACTGTACAGCCCCAGAACAGCTATAGGATAACACACCAGAGCACTGTACAGCCCCAGAACAGCTATAGGATAACACACCAGAGCACTGTACAGCCCCAGAACAGCTATAGGATAACACACCAGAGCACTGTACAGCCCCAGAACAGCTATAGGATAACACACCAGAGCACCACACGGTCTCCCTGTATGGATAGTCTACATCCAGGACTAAAGTAATGTATTCGAAGCAGACCTGGGTTCAAATAGTATTTGCTTTCTTTCAAATACTTTGAGAGTTTGATTGAGCCTGACTGGGGTGCCAAATGAGTGTGGTTTGCACTTTTAGGACTACTCCATTGGTGACATTGCGCCAATCAAGCTCAAACAAGTGCAGCTAAAATATTTGAATGGATAACAAATATAATTTGAACCCAGGTCTGATGGATATTGAATATATGTATATGAGGCTCAGAGGACCACTACACTACAGCAAAATATTTTTAGTACCTCACCTCCAGTTCACCTCCAGTTTACCTCAGGACAGACTACCCCTTTTCATCACCAAAGTCATGACTGATTTAATGGGAGCAGATATTGAATAGCTGCAGAGCAGCAGTACATTTGGATTTGTAGCCTGGGAAATCAATTTGAAGGATCTGCTTGCGGTCGTTGCTGGACACCTATGAGAACATATGTATGTAATCCATCTATAACAAAAGCCCTTTTTTTTCTTTTTTTTGTCAGTCTGAGTTGAAAAACATATTTTCCCTTCAGTTCGACCCAGATAGTTGGTCGACAAATCTAAAAGGGAGGCCCACATAAGTATTTTCCAGCTCAGCAAGCTAGGCATTCTGTCTGTCTCTCTCTCTCACACACACACACACACACACACACACACACAGGGTTTATAGGGTCGAGCAATAGCACAAAAGAGTAAAAGCGTGGAAGCCAGTGTCTGCAGATGCCAAAACAAAGAAATAGTCATCTTCCACCAGGAGTTGGAAAAGAGCAAGAATAGAAAAAATGGCTATTTATTTTAGCCTATTATTGTTGTTGTTATTGTTGTTGTTTTTAGCAGTGTGTGCCAGGCTCGACTGCCCCTAGAGAGAGAAAGGGAGGGAGAGGGAGATGAAAGAGAGAGAAGTAGAGATGAAGGGAAAGAGAGAGCTAGATGAAAGGAGAGGGAGGGAGGGAGGGAGAAAGAAAGAGAGGGTAAAAGTACACTGCTGTTGTTCTCATGTCTCCCAATTGAAACCCTGCTGTTTCCTGCCATGTCCGTCTGTTCTGTTTCCCAGGAGTTTGGCTTGGCCCGCTTCAAGAGCAACCAGGTGAAGGCCATGAAGGGCCTGGAGTACGCTCTGTCTAACTTACACGGTAGGTACTGAAGTAGGAGAAGCAGGAAACCAAACAACTTTATTTCTGGGGGGGGTTGGAGGCGATGGGCAAACTTTAAGAGGGAAAAAGTTATATTTTGGGGAGATTGGTGCTTTCCGTCATATTTTCCACATTACACAAAGTACCAAGAAGTCTGCCAAAGTCTCCTCATGGCTGATTGTCGTGGTCTGAAGTGAAGTTGTGAAATTAATCACAGCTCCCACCCACCAATCAACTCTTAGCACTAACCCTCCCATCATGCATTTGGGTGAGCAGACGCCAGATCTCTCTCCCCTGGAAGTGTAACACACACAATCGTCCGTGGATAATCAGGCCGTGATTGCATCGCCAGACGGACACGTCTCTCAAAGTCCTTCGCCGAGTAGAGTTATATGATGATAATGATTACTGATTTACTGCATGTCTGAGTATGGCCATTTTCTCGTCTCGCCCTCCCTAAAGATAGACATATACAAGTTCCCACTCTCCTTATTGAACAAGGCTGGTTGATTCAATGATCCACCGATTCAACCGTTTATCTGTCTATGTTCAGAGGCTGAAAACATCCCATGTGACTAGCTGAAGCCGTATAGTCACAGACCAGTGTTTTGTCCCACACGTTGCATTGCGTGACTGCACCATATGCCTACAGTGCCTTCAGAAAGTATGAATTACCCCTTTGACTTATTCCACATTTTGTTGTGTTACAGCCTGAATTCAAAATGGATTAAATAAAACAATATCCTCACCCATTTACACACAATACCCCATAATGACAAAGTGAAGACATGTTTTTAGAAATTTTAGCTAATTTATAAAAAATGAAATACAGAAATATCTAATTTACTTAAGTATTCACACCTCTGAGTCAATACTTTGTAGAAGCACCTTTGGCAGCGATTACAGCTGTGAGTCTTTCTGGGTAAGTCACTAAGAGCTTTCCACACCTGGATTGTGCAACATTTGCCCATTATTATTTTCAAAATTCTTCAAGTTCTGTCAAATTAGTTGTTGACCATTTTCAGGTCTCGCCATAGATTTAAGTAGATTTAAGTCAAAACTGTAACTTGGCCACTCAGGAACATTTCACTGGCTTCTTGGTAAGCAACTCCAGTGTAGAATTTGGCCTTGTGTTTTAGGTTATTGTCCTGCTGAAAGGTGAATTAATCTCCCAGTGACTGGTGCATAGCAGACTGAACCAGGTTTTCCTCTAGGATTTTGCCTGTGCTTAGCTCCATTCAGTTAATTTTTTTATCCTGAAAAACTCCCCAGTTGTTAACGATTACAAGCATACGCATAACATGATGCAGCCACCACAATGCTTGAACATATGGAGAGTGGTACTCAGTAATGTGTTGTACAGTAATCCCTCGTTTATCGCGGGGGTTACGTTCCGAAAATGACCCGCGATAAGTGAAATCCGCGAAATAGAAAACTTTTTTTTTTTTTTACAATTAGCAACTATTACATGTATACAAATACAGTGACTCACGTGTAGGCCGTTTCACTGCTCTTCAGACTGGGCCGCTGCATCCTGACTGCGCTCTGCAGTGTTCTCTTCTTCTGAAGCCCGCGGTGCAGGTGTGTTTGTTTGGGAGAAGAACATAGTGATAGGCAGCTGTTGTCGCTCTTTTTTCTTCTTTGCAAAAAGATCCTTGTACACCGACATGCCACCATCGATTACGTTGGAGAACTGTAATGAACGGCTCATCAAAGGGTCCCATTCCTCAGCTACTCGCTTAAGTTCAGTGGCCATTCGCACCATGGTTGCTAAGCGACCAAGCGTTAGTCCTTCCTCCTCATTGACTGCTGCTGTCGTCCTTATGTTTTTTTCCTCCTTCTTTATGTAACGAACGGAAGATTCATTGATTCCGTAATGGCGAGCAACGGCTGCATAGCTTTTACCTTCCCTTAGCATGTCCAGAAGTTTAACTTTATCTGAGATAGGTAGCATCTTCCGCCGTTTGGGCCCATCCGCAGGTGCTTTTGTCGGTCCAGGCCGTTTCGTCGACATTATGGGTTTAGGAGATGTTCGAAATTACAAGATAATTTGGCCAACTTAATGTAAATTTGCCAAGCTGTTTTATGTACGTACACATAACTGCACGAGACGACAAAATGATAGCACAATTCGTAGCATGTTTTGATACAAGAAGCGGGAGTGAGTTTTTAGCGAATCAGAATGCAGAGCACAATGCACCAAAAAAAAAAAAATGCATTATGAAAATCCGCGAAATAGCGAATCCGCGATAAGTGAACCGCGAAGTGGCGAGGGATCACTGTATTGGATTTGCCCCAAACATAACACTGTGTATTCAGGACAAAAAGTTAATTGCTTTGCCAATTTTTTTGCAGTGTTACTGTAGCGCCTTGTTGTATTCTGTACAGGCTACCTTCTTTTCACTCTCATTTAGGTTAGTATTGTGGAGTAACTACAATGTTGTTTATCCATCCTCAGTTTTCTCCTATCACAGCCATTAAACTCTGTAACCATGGTGAAATCCCAGAGCGGTTTCCTTCCTCTCCGGCAACTGAGTTAGGAAGAACGGCTGTATCTTTGTAGTGACTGGATGTATTGATGCACCATCCAAAGTGTAATTAATAACTTCACCATGCTCAAAAGGATATTCAATGTCTGCTTGTATTATTACCCGTCTACCAATAGGTGCCCTTCTTTGCGAGGCATTGGAAAAACTTCCTGGTCTTTGTGGTTGAATCCATGTTTGAAATTCACTGCTCGACTGAGGGACCTTGAAGATAATTGTATGTTTGGGGTACAGAGATGAGGTAGTCATTCAAAAATCATGTTAAACATTTATTGCACAAAGAGTGAGTCCATGCAACTTATTGTATGACTTGTTAAGCACATTTTTACTCCTGAACTTATTTAGGCTTGCCATAAAAGGGTTTGAATACTTAGACTCAAGACATTTCAGCTTTTCATTTTTTATTAATTTGAAAAAATTTCGATAAATGTAATTCCTCTTTGACATTATGGGGTATTGTGTGTAGGCCAGTGTAACAAATCTCAATTTAATAGATTTTAAATTCAGGCTGTAACACACCATTTGGAACAAGCCAAGGGGTGTGAATAATTTCTGAATGTACTGTATGTCTTCAACCATCAGTTCATAACAGATCAATCACAGCTGTCCAATGTTTGGCAATGGCGATGGTAACCATGACGGTGAAGAGGTCTGTGTTCTGTCTGACATTGTCCTAGTGTCACGCTGAGGCAGCAGACTAGACAGACAGACACACACACACACACACACACTTTTAAAATACCTATAGGACATATTTCCATTGTTGTCTTTGTCCCCTCTGTCTGTGTGCATCATGCCGTCACTACAGCTGGACTAGGCCTCAGGCTTATTGTGGTGGTAAGTACAGTACTGGGGTCTGTCACTATGGCTGGACTAGGTCTCAGGTTTATTGTGGTGGTCAGTACAGTACTAAGGTCTGTCACTATGGCTGGACTAGGTCTCAGGTTTATTGTGGTGGTAAGTACAGTACTAAGGTCTGTCACTATGGCTGGACTAGATCTCAGGTTTATTGTGATGGTCAGTACAGTACTGGGGTCTGTCGCTATGGCTGGACTAGGTCTCAGGTTTATTGTGATGTTCAGTACAGTACTGGGGTCTGTCACTATGGCTGGACTAGGTCTCAGGTTTATTGTGATGGTCAGTACAGTACTGGGGTCTGTCACTATGGCTGGACTAGGTCTCAGGTTTATTGTGATGGTCAGTACAGTACTAGGGTCTGTCACTATGGCTGGACTAGATCTCAGGTTTATTGTGATGGTCAGTACAGTACTGGGGTCTGTCGCTATGGCTGGACTAGGTCTCAGGTTTATTGTGATGGTCAGTACAGTACTGGGGTCTGTCACTATGGCTGGACTAGATCTCAGGCTTATTGTGATGGTCAGTACAGTACTGGGGTCTGTCACTATGGCTGGACTAGGTCTCAGGTTTATTGTGATGGTCAGTACAGTACTGGGGTCTGTCACTATGGCTGGACTAGGTCTCAGGTTTATTGTGATGGTCAGTACAGTACTGGGGTCTGTCACTATGGCTGGACTAGGTCTCAGGTTTATTGTGGTGGTCAGTACAGTACTAGGGTCTGTCACTATGGCTGGACTAGGTCTCAGGTTTATTGTGATGGTCAGTACAGTACTAGGGTCTGTCACTATGGCTGGACTAGGTCTCAGGTTTATTGTGATGGTCAGTACAGTACTAGGGTCTGTCACTATGGTGACGGTATGGCTACGTTCCAACATCCAAACTAGTGTACCACTTGTCCAATACATAGACTGTGTCTGAAATGGCACCCTGTGCCCTATCTAGTGCACTACTTTAGCCCTATGGGCCCTGGTCAATAGTAGTGCACTGCACTATATAGTGCATAGGATGCCATTTCAGACACAACCGTAGCTTTATCCTAAACAGTATGCTTGTGCGGATATTGGATCTGAGCCATGCGTCTGTGACACCCCCCCCGTCCCAACCCCTTGCTGGGGGATGATGTCAAATGCATGTCTGGTAGTAGCCTCTGTAGCCATTAGCAGCCATTTCTAGAACAATCTCTAGTATCCACAGTAGTTGAGGAACAATACAGTCATGATTCCCTTTGGCATCAATGTGGACAGACATGACCAGCTATTCTAGAGCATTAGATCCTGTATTGTGTTTCTGTGGTTATCTGTATGTAGCTGCTGCAAATACTATAGCCTCTGAGTGTACAAAACATTATGAACACCTTCCTAATATTGAGTTGAATCCCCTTGTGCCCTCAGAACAGTCTCAATTCGTCGGGTCATGGACTACAAGGTGTCGAAAGCGTTCCACGGGGATGCTGGCCCATGTTGACTCCAATGCAAATAGTTGAGTGTGTAAAACCCAGCAGCGTTGCAGTTCTTGACACACTCAAACCGGTGTGCCTGGCACCTACTACCATACCCCGTTCAAAGGCACTTAAATCTTTTGTCTTGCCCATTCACCCTCTGAATGGCACACATACTCAATCCATGTATCAAGGCTTAAAATTCCTTCTTTATCCTGTCTCCTCCCCTTCATCTACACTGATTTGAAGTGGATTTAACAGGTGACATCAATAAGGGATCATAGCTTTCACCTGGTCAGTCTGTCATGGAAAGAGTGGGTGTTCCTAATGTTTTGTACACAGTGTACCGTCATTTTGCCCCGGTTGATGCAAGTGTATGTAGGCTGAATGAATCCTAACTTCAGATGAATGTCAAGGGGGATTTTCTTTTCTCATGAAAAATGTAGTTTAGCCCACACATACCTAAAGTTATGATTCACATAATCTTCCACTCTTAAATTGATTTGATGTAGCTTCTGTGATATTTAATTATCCTGTTCAGGCGACGTGAACAAAGGACATTTTCTAGTTACACGCTTTTTATTAATTAACTTACTTGGAGAATATAATATTACCTCCGGGTGCAGACCCCCTGCCATACCATTCCCCCACATAGTTCCTAGCTTCTAAAGCTTCGCAAGGTCCCTTTCATCTTAACACTTTGCGCACCGCTCTGCCTCCCCAGCTTCCCACTGTGCCTGACTTTTCAGTTAATTGGGCTCCACTGCCGCCACACGAGCGGCCGTAACCGATACACACCTTCAGCTAGATAGGAGCTCCAGTACTGGGAAAGGAGTCGGAGCAAGGATGATACAAAACTGAGAGAACTTCGTCAAATGAGCATACCAGATATTCAAGAAGGTTTGATCAAAGTCAGGTGCGTCCGGAATGTCACCCTATCCCCTATGTAGTGCACTACTTTTGACCGGTGTCCATAGGGAGTAGGGTGCCATTTCAGACACAGACAGTGTGGTAGAAACAACCAGGACAACCTCCCGCTGTCGTTGGCCAACATCAAAGAGGTTTTATTCATAATGGAGTGTGTGAGAATGCACGTATATCTGTTGGTGTGTGCTAGAGACTATCCGACTGTGCATCTACGTGTGTGGTTGCGACTACGTGCACACACACACACACACACACTTCTGTTTGTGTGAAGCGACTAATCTTCCCTCCTGCCTGCGTCTCCAGCCGTGAGGTTCGAGACAGCGGACGAGAAAGAGAAGTGAAGAGAGAGGGAGGGAGCGAGGGCTGAGCTGAGAGTAAAGATGTGGCTTTGTATGGAGGCCTCAGAAGCCTCCTACCCCCCCCAGAGAGAGGGTGCTCTGGGGGTCAGCCAAGGCAGCCGGCCCTGGGAAGGGACCAGGGCTGTGGCTGCTCTGGTCAGTGGCTCCAGACCTGCAGCTGGGCTGGGTTCACTCGGGGAGACGGAGGGAGCAGAGAGTGGGTTTTGTCATAGTTTTCCCCTGTTATCTTACTATCTATTTGTAGTAGAATAGTATATGTGGTTCCATTAAGTCTTAGCCAGACCCTAGCCTAGCATAGAACACATCTTGCAACAACAGAGTGACTCAACTAATGCCCTTTGAGAGCGTACAGTCCCCTAGTCTTTTCAGATCTGAAACTGTTCCCAGTACAGTTACTGTAGCCCCCTCCTCCTCTCTGTCCCCCCTCTCCTTGTCCCTGTTCCCAGTACAGTTATGATAGCCTCCCCCTCCTCTCTGTCCCCTCTCTCTCCTTGTCTCTGTTCCCAGAACAGTTACTATAGCCTCCTCCTCCTCTCTGCCCCCTCTCTCCTTGTCCCTGTTCCCAGTACAGTTACTATAGCCTCCTCCTCCTCTCTGCCCCCTCTCTCCTTGTCTCTGTTCCCAGAACAGTTACTATAGCCTCCTCCTCCTCTCTGCCCCCTCTCTCCTTGTCTCTGTTCTCAGTACAGTTTGTCCCCTGCTCTAAGGTTCCACTGGGCCACGTCACTCTATGCTGTCACTGACCCCATGTCCTGGAGACCGGAGGCTGGCCAGACTCAGTGGGCCTGACTGACTCACTGACCAAGACACTGTCTAGGTCTCTCTTTCTGCAGTCCCTCGCACCCTTTTCTGAGTGTCTTTCTCTCACCCTCTCTGGATCTCTTTCCCTAACTTTCATCTTCGTCTTCCTTGGCCTGTCTGACTGGATCCATTGTGCCTGCCGTGTGTGTGTGTGTGTGTGTGTGTGTGTGTCTCTTTCTCCCTCGCCTCCCTACTGATCGCTCTAGATAGGGTCTCTCAGCCTCAACAACCACTCCAAGATTGGCTCCTCTCTGACACAGTCTAAATATTTCCCACAGATGTTTGAAGTATCTCTGTTAGAAGCATTTGGATGGTCTCAGTGTTCACTCTGTGTTGTGACAGTGGTAGTGTGGGTTGACTAGGACCTCTGGGGATAGTAGTGTGTTGACTAAGAGACCTCTGGGGATGGTAGTGTGTTGACCAGCAGACCTCTGGGGATGGTAGTGTCTTGACTAGGATACCTCTGGGGATGGTAGTGTGTTGACTAAGAGACCTCTGGGGATGGTAGTGTGTTGACCAGGAGACCTCTGGGGATGGTAGTGTCTTGACTAGGAGACCTCTGGGGATGGTAGTGTGTTGACTAGGAGACCTCTGGGGATAGTAGTGTGTTGACTAAGAGACCTCTGGGGATGGTAGTGTGTTGACCAGGAGACCTCTGGGGATGGTAGTGTCTTGACTAGGAGACCTCTGGGGATGGTAGTGTGTTGACTAGGAGACCTCTGGGGATAGTAGTG
>NW_028159041.1:15000-18000 GCF_964263955.1 Coregonus lavaretus | reverse complement strand
GCCTGGGGCACGGTACCCAGTGGGCTGTGACAGTGTGGAAGCCTAGGGCACGGTACCCAGTGGGCTGTGACAGTGTGGAAGCCTGGGGCACGGTACCCAGTGGGCTGTGACAGTGTGGAAGCCTGGGGCACGGTACCCAGTGGGTTTTGATAGTGTGGAAGCATAGGGCACGGTACCCAGTGGGTTGTGACAGTGTGGAAGCCTGGGGCAGGGTACCCAGTGGGCTGTGACAGTGTGGAAGCCTAGGGCAGGGTACCCAGTGGGTTGTGACAGTGTGGAAGCCTAGGGCAGGGTACCCAGTGGGTTGTGACAGTGTGGAAGCCTAGGGAAGGGTACCCAGTGGGTTGTGACAGTGTGGAAGCCTAGGGCAGGGTACCCAGTGGGTTGTGACAGTGTGGAAGCCTAGGGCAGGGTACCCAGTGGGTTGTGACAGTGTGGAAACCTAGGGCACGGTACCCAGTGGGTTGTGACAGTGTGGAAGCCTAGGGCAGGGTACCCAGTGGGTTGTGACAGTGTGGAAGCCTAGGGCAGGGTACCCAGTGGGTTGTGACAGTGTGGAAGCCTGGGGCACGGTACCCAGTGGGTTGTGACAGTGTGGAAACCTAGGGCACGGTACCCAGTGGGTTGTGACAGTGTGGAAGCCTAGGGCAGGGTACCCAGTGGGTTGTGACAGTGTGGAAGCCTAGGGCAGGGTACCCAGTGGGTTGTGACAGTGTGGAAGCCTAGGGCAGGGTACCCAGTGGGTTGTGACAGTGTGGAAACCTAGGGCACGGTACCCAGTGGGTTGTGACAGTGTGGAAACCTAGGGCACGGTACCCAGTGGGTTGTGACAGTGTGGAAGCCTAGGGCAGGGTACCCAGTGGGTTGTGACAGTGTGGAAGCCTAGGGCAGGGTACCCAGTGGGTTGTGACAGTGTGGAAGCCTGGGGCAGGGTACCCAGTGGGTTGTGACAGTGTGGAAGCCTGGGGCATGGTACCCAGTGGGTTGTGACAGTGTGGAAGCCTAGGGCAGGGTACCCAGTGGGTTGTGACAGTGTGGAAGCCTAGGGCACGGTACCCAGTGGGTTGTGACAGTGTGGAAGCCTAGGGCAGGGTACCCAGTGGGTTGTGACAGTGTGGAAGCCTAGGGCAGGGTACCCAGTGGGTTGTGACAGTGTGGAAGCCTAGGGCAGGGTACCCAGTGGGTTGTGCCAGTGTGGAAACCTAGGGCACGGTACCCAGTGGGTTGTGACAGTGTGGAAACCTAGGGCACGGTACCCAGTGGGTTGTGACAGTGTGGAAGCCTAGGGCAGGGTACCCAGTGGGTTGTGACAGTGTGGAAGCCTAGGGCAGGGTACCCAGTGGGTTGTGACAGTGTGGAAGCCTGGGGCAGGGTACCCAGTGGGTTGTGACAGTGTGGAAGCCTGGGGCATGGTACCCAGTGGGTTGTGACAGTGTGGAAGCCTAGGGCAGGGTACCCAATGGGTTGTGACAGTGTGGAAGCCTAGGGCAGGGTACCCAGTGGGTTGTGACAGTGTGGAAGCCTGGGGCAGGGTACCCAGTGGGTTGTGACAGTGTGGAAGCCTGGGGCATGGTACCCAGTGGGTTGTGACAGTGTGGAAGCCTAGGGCAGGGTACCCAGTGGGTTGTGACAGTGTGGAAGCCTAGGGCAGGGTACCCAGTGGGTTGTGACAGTGTGGAAGCCTAGGGCAGGGTACCCAGTGGGTTGTGACAGTGTGGAAGCCTGGGGCAGGGTACCCAGTGGGTTGTGACAGTGTGGAAGCCTGGGGCATGGTACCCAGTGGGTTGTGACAGTGTGGAAGCCTAGGACAGGGTACCCAGTGGGTTGTGACAGTGTGGAAGCCTAGGGCAGGGTACCCAGTGGGTTGTGACAGTGTGGAAGCCTAGGGCAGGGTACCCAGTGGGTTGTGACAGTGTGGAAACCTAGGGCACGGTACCCAGTGGGTTGTGACAGTGTGGAAGCCTAGGGCAGGGTACCCAGTGGGTTGTGACAGTGTGGAAGCCTAGGGCAGGGTACCCAGTGGGTTGTGACAGTGTGGAAGCCTGGGGCACGGTACCCAGTGGGTTGTGACAGTGTGGAAACCTAGGGCACGGTACCCAGTGGGTTGTGACAGTGTGGAAGCCTAGGGCAGGGTACCCAGTGGGTTGTGACAGTGTGGAAGCCTAGGGCAGGGTACCCAGTGGGTTGTGACAGTGTGGAAGCCTAGGGCAGGGTACCCAGTGGGCTGTGATAGTGTGGAAGCCTAGGGCAGGGTACCCAGTGGGTTGTGACAGTGGAAGCCTAGGGCAGGGCATTTGAATCAGCTGTGTAGTGCTAGGGCAAAAACCCCAAAGTGCACCCAGGAGGGGCCCCGGGACCAAGAATGGGAAACCCTGGCCTAGAGGATGGCTCCCCTCTCTCCCCCTCTCCAATCCCTCTCTCTCTCCACTCCCTTTCCCTCTCTCACCCTCTCTTCCCCCGTCTCCCCTCTCTCCCCCTCTCTAATCCCTCTCTCTCTCCACTCCCTTTCCCTCTCTCACCCTCTCTTCCCCCGTCTCCCCTCTCTCCCCCTCTCCAATCCCTCTCTCTCTCCACTCCCTTTCCCTCTCTCACCCTCTCTTCACCCATCTCCCCTCTCTCCCCCTCTCTAATCCCTCTCTCTCTCCACTCCCTTTCCCTCTCTCACCCTCTCTTCCCCCGTCTCCCCTCTCTCCCCCTCTCCAATCCCTCTCTCTCTCCACTCCCTCTCCCTCTCACCTCTCTCCTCCTCTCCAATCCCTCTCTCTCTCCACTCCCTCTCCCTCTCTCACCCTCTCCCCTCTCTCCCCCTCTCCAATCCCTCCCTCTCTCCACTCCCTTTCCCTCTCTCACCCTCTCTCCCCCGTCTCCCCTCTCTCCCCCTCTCCAATCCCTCCCTCTCTCTCTCCACTCCCTTTCTCTCTCTCACCCTCTCTTCCCCCGTCTCCCCTCTCTCCCCCTCTCCAATCCCTCTCTCTCCACTCCCTCTCCCTCTCTCACCCT
>NW_028159041.1:7500-10000 GCF_964263955.1 Coregonus lavaretus | reverse complement strand
CTCGCCCAACCACCCTCTGGATACGCTACGGGAGGTTAGTAGTACCCATTCTTCCCTGGACACTGAGCCCCGTACGCCGTCCTTCCCAGAACTGCCTCAATGGGTGGTAACTCCACCTGCTCTTTCAGGTGATCATGGGAATAGTGGTTATGGGGGTGATGGAGGGACGTGTGGTGCATTATCTGGGGCTCCACAACCCCTGAATCATATACAGGCCTTCTGTCCACAGACAGGGCATGAGCAGGCCTCAAGTAAGCCAGGGACTCCAGTAGATCTGTCCCCCATTGTGGAGGCTCTGGGCCTGAATGCTAATCAGGGCTACAGCTCTACCCAGCCGGGTCCCAAGAACTGTCGCTGGAATGTCCCCAAAGACTGGTGTAAGCCACGGCGACGTCAGCTGTCCTTCCAGTTCTCCAGACAGGGCTCGAAGAGCTCCCTGCACAGCCTGCCCAGTCCTAAGGGCCTAGGGAGGAAGAGAGGCCTAAACGCTTCCACAGCCCCCCACTTTCCTGCTGAGCCTGCCCAGTTCCAAGCACTGCAAGTCCCAGAGACAGACATTCTGGAGTCCAATGGTCAGGAGAGTGACAAGAAGGACACCAATGACAGCTAAGAGAACAAGGACAAGTCACAATCAGGGAACTTGTAATATTCTCCTCACATACAGTACATATCAACCTGCTGTGCCCTAATATGGGTGTATCCATAGAATGAGTGATTTAATAGGATCTCTAAGGGTGTACCCAGCATTATTATTAGACACACTAATAAACACCATAATAAATGCCTTAATAATGGTCCCAACCTGTCGTGCCTTTCTAAGTATAGACAATGAGGCTTCTTTAATAATATATTACTATGCTGCTGTTTTAATAATATATTATCATGCTGCTGTTTTAAAAATATATTACCATGCTGCTGTTTTAATAATATATTACCATGTTGCTGTTTTAATAATATATTATCATGCTGCTGTTTTAATAATATATTACCATGCTGCTGTTTTAATAATATATTATCATACTGCTGTTTTAATAACATATTATCATGCTGCTGTTTTTATACTTTCTAAGAATAGACAGTGAGGCTTCTTTAATAATATATTATCATGCTGCTGTTTTAATAATATATTACCATGCTGCTGTTTTAATAATATATTACCATGCTGCTGTTTTAATAATATATTACCATGTTGCTGTTTTAATAATATATTACCATGCTGCTGTTTTAATAATATATTACCATGTTGCTGTTTTAATAATATATTACCATGCTGCTGTTTTAATAATATATTACCATGCTGCTGTTTTAATAATATATTACCATGTTGCTGTTTTAATAATATATTACCATGCTGCTGTTTTAATAATATATTACCATGTTGCTGTTTTAATAATATATTATCATGCTGCTGTTTTAATAATATATTACCATGTTGCTGTTTTAATAATATATTACCATGCTACTGTTTTAATAATATATTACCATGCTGCTGTTTTAATAATATATTACCATGCTACTGTTTTAATAATATATTATCATTCTGCTGTTTTAATAATATATTACCATGCTGATGTTTTAATAATATATTATCATGCTGCTGTTTTAATAACATATTATCATGCTGCTGTTTTTATACTTTCTAAGAATAGACAGTGAGGCTTCTTTAATAATATATTACCATGCTGCTGTTTTAATAATATATTACCATGCTGCTGTTTTAATAATATATTACCATGCTGTTGTTTTAATAATATATTATCATGCTACTGTTTTAATAATATATTACCATGCTGATGTTTTAATAATATATTACCATGCTGCTGTTTTAATAATATATTACCATGCTGATGTTTTAATAATATATTACCATGCTGATGTTTTAATAATATATTACCATGCTGCTGTTTTAATAATATATTACCATGCTGCTGTTTTTATAATATATTACCATGCTACTGTTTTAATAATATATTACCATGCTACTGTTTTAATAATATATTACCATGCTGCTGTTTTAATAATATATTACCATGCTGCTGTTTTAATAATATATTACCATGCTGATGTTTTAATAATATATTATCATTCTGCTGTTTTAATAATATATTACCATGCTGCTGTTTTAATAATATATTATCATGCTGCTGTTTTAATAATATATTACCATGCTGCTGTTTTAATAATATATTACCATGCTGCTGTTTTAATAATATATTATCATGCTGCTGTTTTAATAATATATTACCATGTTGCTGTTTTAATAATATATTATCATGCTGCTGTTTTAATAATATATTACCATGCTGCTGTTTTAATAATATATTATCATGCTACTGTTTTAATAATATATTACCATGCTGCTGTTTTAATAATATATTATCATGCTACTGTTTTAATAATATATTACCATGCTGCTGTTTTAATAATATATTATCATGCTGCTGTTTTAATAATATATTACCATGCTGCTGTTTTAATAATATATTATCATGCTACTGTT
>NW_028159042.1:17500-40548 GCF_964263955.1 Coregonus lavaretus | reverse complement strand
TCTCATCTCTCTCTCTCTCTCTCTCTCTCTCTCTCTCTCTCTCTCTCCTCTCTCTCTCTCTCTCTCTATCTCTCTCTGTCCCTCTGCCTATATCCCCCCCCCCTCTCTCTCTCTCTCTCTCTCTCTCTCTCTCTCTCTCTCTCTCTGTCTCTATCTCCCCCCCCTCTCTCTCTCTCTCTCTCTCTCTCTCTCTCTCTCTCTCTCTCTCTCTTTCTCTCTGTCTCTATCTCCCCCCTCTCTCTCTCTCTCTCTCTCGCTCCCTCACTCTCTCTCTCTCTCTCTGTGTGTGTTTCTCTCTCTCTCTCTCTCTCTCTCCTTTTTTTTTCTCTCTCTCTCCCCTCCCTCCCTCTAAAGGAGACCGGTCCAACACACTAGGGCAGCGTCCCAAATGTCACCCTATTCCATACGTAGTGCACTACCTTTGACCGGCACCCTATGAGCCCTTGTCAAAGTAGAGCACTATATAGGAATAGGGTGCCATTATAGAATGTAAATCAAATTGTCTGCTCTACTTTGATGTGTTGATTTGGATGCTCTCCGACTTGTTCTTTCTTTCCAGAGATTAAAATTACCCCATTGATGTGCTCAGTCCCTTTTCAGAACAACATAAATATTAGCAATCTGGCTTCCACTGGCTGGCTGCCTCTCCTTGCTTGGCTCCCTCATGAAAAAGTACTACTGAATCACTCATCATCACTATTATATTATTATACTATTACTATTACTATTATATCACATTCCTTCACAATTCCCACATGATCTCTATAAAATTTCTATGTAATGCCTACACATTATTATCTCCATACCTATTTAATTAATCCTGCCATCCGTCTGCATAGGGTTGTGTCACTACTGAATTGCTCCTGATCCTTTTTCATTTCCTACATAAACCTTTTGAATTACTGTTGTGCATTAGTAAGTGCATCGACAATGTTGTCCCCACAGTGACTGTACATACATATCCCAACCAGAATTACACTGGATTACACTGAGCTAAAGGCGGAGTTGCCGCTTTCAAAGAGTGGGACACTAATCCGGAAGCTTGTAAGAAATACCGTTACGCCCAACGACAAACCGTCAAACAGACATAGTGTCAATGCAGGACCAAGATCAAATCCTACTACACCGGTTCTGACGCTCGTCGGATGTGGCAGGGTTTGCAAACTATCACGGATTACCCAGCCGAGAACTGTAACGTGAGCTTACCAGACGAGCTAAAAACCTTCTATTCTCACTTCGAGGCTAGCAACTCTGAACCATGCATGAGAGCACCAGCTGTTCCGGACGACGGTGTGATCACGGTCTCCATAGCCGATGTGAGTAAGACCTTTAAACAGGTTAACATTCACAAGGCCGCAGGGCGGATTACCAGGACGCGTACTCAGAGCATGCGCTGTCCAGCTGGCAAGTGTCTTCACTGACATTTTCAACCTCTCCCTGACTCAGTCTGTAATACCTACATGTTTCAAGCAGACCACCACAGTCCCTGTGCCCAAGAACACCAAGGTAACCTGTCTAAATGACTATCACCCCGTAGCACTCACAGCTGTAGCCATGAAATGCTTGAAGGCTGGTCATGGCTCACATCAACACCATCATCCCAGACACAATGGACCCACTCCAATTTGCATTCCGCCTCAACAGATACACAGATGACGCAATTTCTATTGCAATCCAGACTACCCTTTCCCACCTGGACAAAAGGAACACCTACGTGAGAATGCTGTTCATTGACTACAGCTCAGCATTCAACACCATAGAGCCTTCCGAGCTCATCACGAAGCTAGGGACCCTGGGATTAAACACCTCCCTCTGCAACTGGATCCTGGACTTCCTGACGGGCCGCCCCTAGGTGGTGAGGGTAGGCAACAAAACATCCGCCACGCTGACCCTTAACACGGGGGCCCCACAAGGGTGCGTGCTTAGTCCCCTCCTGTACTCCTTGTTCACCCAAAACTGCGTGGTTGCGCACGACCCCATCCACATCAACAGGGCAGTAGTGGAGAAGGTCGAGAGCTTCAAGTTCCTCGGTGTCCACATCACTAAGGAATTATCATGGTCCACACACACCAACACAGTAGTGAAGAGTGAACGACAATAAGGAAGCCGAAAAGATTCAGCATGGGCCCTCAGATCCTCAAAAATGTCTACAGCTGCACCATCGAGAGCATCTTCACCGCTTTGTAGGCAGCCACATTTCTCCTCCACCCTTTAGAAAATAAAGAAACAACCATTTATGAGGCATGATCAATCATTCGCTAACACAGGTCACAGAAGACAACACAGAAAAACAGTTGATAAACAATGTTAATCTTACAAACAATGGCCTCCAGTCTTATGTCGAGGGCCTCCTTGGCAACAGGTTAAAAGAGGTCAGTAGAATGGGTCAGTATACCAATATGAACAAACTGTACATTTACATACAAACACACATACTTATTAGCTAGCATGACAGAAACAGAGGCTACATAGCTACATTTCAATGGGGCTAGCAAACAGCTAGGCTAAACACAAGACCGTTTTGGCTAGCAATGTTTTTCATTTGGTAAAAATGTACAGTTGAAGTCGGAAGTTTACATACACTTAGGTTGGAGTCATTAAATCTCGTTTTTCAACCACTACACACATTTCTTGTTAACAAAGAAGAAGGCAAGTCGGTTAGGACATCTAATTTGTGCACGACACAAGTAATTTTTCCAACAATTGTTTACAGACAGATTATTTCACTTATAATTATCTGTATCACAATTCCAGTGGGTCAGAAGTTTACATACACTAAGTTGACTGTGCCTTTAAACAGCTTGGAAAATTCCAGAAAATGATGTCATGGCTTTAGAAGCTTGTGAGAGGCTAATTTACATCATTTGAGTCAATTGGAGGTGTACCTGTGGATGTATTTTAAGGCCTACCTTCAAACTCAGTGCCTCTTTGCTTGACATCATGGGAAAATCAAAAGAAATCAGCAAAGACCTCAGAAAATAAATTGTAGACCTCCACAAGTCTGGTTCATCCTTGGGAGCAATTTCCAAATGCCTGAAGTTACCACGTTCATCTGTACAAACAATAGTACGCAAGTATAAACACCATGGGACCACGCAGCCGTCATACCGCTCAGGAAGGAGACGCGCACTGTCTCCTAGAGATGAACCTACTTTGGTGCGAAAAGTGCAAATCAATCCCAGAACAACAGCAAAGGAACTTGTGAAGATGCTGGAGGAAACAGGTACAAAAGTATCTATATCCACAGTAAAACAAGTCCTATATCAACATAACCTGAATGGCCGCTCAGCAAGGAAGAAGCCACTGCTCCAAAACCGCCATAAAAAAGCCAGACTACGGTTTGCAACTGCACATGGGGACAAAGATCGTACTTTTTTGATAAATGTCCTCTGGTCTGACGAAACAAAAAAAGAACTGTTTGGCCATAATGACCATCATTATGTTTGGAGGCAAAAGGGGGTACCTTGCAAGCCGAAGAACAGCATCCCAACCGTGAAGCACGGGGGTGGCAGCATCATGCTGTGGTGGTGCTTTGCTGCAGGAGGGACTGGTGCACTTCACAAAATAGATGGCATCATGAGGAAGGAAAATTATGTGGATATATTTAAGCAACATCTCAAGACATCAGTCAGGAAGTTAAAGCTTGGTCGCAAAAGGGTCCTCCAAATGGACAATGACCAAAAGCATACTTCCAAAGTTGTGGCAAAATGGCTTAAGGACAACAAAGTCAAGGTTTTGGAGTAGCCATCATAAAGCCCTGACCTCAATCCTATAGAAAATGTGTGGGCAAAACTGAAAAAGTGTGTGCGAGCAAGGAGGCCTACAAACCTGACTCAGTTACACCAGCTCTGTCAGGAGGAATGTGCCAAAATTCACCCTACTTATTGTGGGAAGCTTGTGGAAGGCTACCAGAAACATTTGACCCTAGTTAAACAATTTAAAGGCAATGCTACCAAATACTAATTGAGTGCATGTAAACTTCTGACCCACTGGCAATGTGATGAAAGAAATAAAAAGCTGAAATAAATCATTCTCTCTACTATTATTCTGACATTTCACATTCTTAAAATAAAGTGGTGATCCTAACTGACCTAAGACAGGGAATTTTGACTCTGATTAAATGTCAGGAATTGTGAGTTTAAGGTGTATGTAAACTTCCGACTTCAACTGTATATAAACTGTATATAAACGGCTAAACAATGACGTGAAAGTATTCATACAACATACAGTGAAGTTAAACTAACAGAGGGTGCATAAGAGCTGTGAAAGACAAAATAACAAAAGATGGAAGATGATTACATTTGAGATCGTCAAAAACAGTAGCTAACAACAACCAACTACTTCCTGTTTTTGTCTTCTGCGGTCGCAAAAAGCCACTGTAGTCTAGCTTTTTAACTACTTATTTACTACCAAAATCAAGTAGTACAATCTCTACCTGAATAGTATTGAAAAGCCTGTGTAGTAAAGCTGTAGTTTCTTGACATCAAGTAGTAAAAATCTCTGGCGCCAATGGACGAGGGTGACATCCCATCTTTGCTAATTAGTGACTTTTATCATGTTTAATTCTTTAGTACAGGAAGTCTATACTATTATCACATATGACCATTAAGCACTTCTTCTGGACATCAGATCGACAGTTACTAACCTCCATTTCGACTTTCAGATACGACTTCAACTCAGACTACCAAAATGCCGCAGGGAGACGAGGTGAAATTGAGGCAAAGAGAAAACCGAACGGCGCACCCCTCAATTCTATTGGCAAATGGTAAGCTGCAGACCCTTTTATCTACCAAGAGAGTTCTCATCCGTAATTATCACAGCTGTCACATAAACAAACCCAGAGGCAGCGTTCCTTGTGGGCGAAACTTAAACGCGGGGGAGACTTAAAACCACCCTACCTCACTTCTACCAACACATCTCCTGCACTAAAACTCCAGACCACTTTTATTATTCTACCCACAGAAACGAAATACAAGGCCCTCCCTCGTCCTCCTTTCGGCAAATCTGAACCACGACTCCATTCTCCTGATTCCTGTTCACAAAACAAAAGCTCAAACAGGAAGTACCTGTGATGCGCTCAATAAGGAAGTGGTCGGATAAAGCGAGGCTAAAGACGGTTTTGTTAGTACAGACTGGGATTAATCCGATAGCATTGAGGAGTTTACCACGGCAACCACGGGCTTCAACAATAACTGCGTAGTTAGAGAATATAAGAATGTATCCAAACCAAAAACCATGGATTATAATATCTGGATTACAGGTAATATCTGTTCTGGGCTAAAGGATAGAGCTACCAATTACAAGGAACGGGACATGGACAAGAAAGCCCGATATGACCTCCGACGAGACATCAAAAGACGCAAAAGGACAATATACACTATATACACAAAGGTATGTGGACACCCCTTCAAAATTCAGTGGATTCAACTATTTCAGCCACACCCGTTGCGGACAGGTGTATAAAATCGAGCACACAGCCATGCAATCTCCATAGACAAACATTGGCAGTAGAATGGCCCGTACTGAAGAGCTCAGTGACTTTCAACGTGGCACCGTCACAGGATGCCACCTTTTTCCAACAAGTCAGTTCGTCAAATTCCTGTCCTGCTAGAGCTGACCCCGGTCAACAGTAAGTGCTTTTATTGTGAAGTGGAAAACGTCTAGGAGCAACAACGGCTCAGCTGCGAAGTGGTAGGACCACACAAGATCACAGACTTTAACTTCCAGTGTAGTGAGAGTGTATACAGTGTAGTGTATTCTAGTCAAGGCCTATCCTAGTCATCCTATTTCACTTTTGCTGTACATATACTATTCTCTCCTACATATTCTTCTACATTATTCATATCATATACATATTCGATTCATATTCAATTCATATAATAATAATAATAATAATAATAATAATAATAATAATTCATATACTGTCCATAATGTCTATACATCCCATTATTTAGTACCAGTCAAAAGTTTGGACACACCTACTCATTCCAGGGTTTTTCTGAATTTTTTAAACTATTTTATACATTGTAGAATAATAGTGAGGATATCACAACTATGAAATAACACGTATAGAATTGTGTAGTCACCAGAAAAGTGTTAAACAAATATATTTTAGATTTTAGATTATTCAAAGTAGCCACCCTTTGCCTTGATGACAGCTTTGCACACTCTTGGCATTCTCTCAACCAGCTTCATCCAGTCACCTGGAATGCATTTCAATTAACAGGTGTGCCTTGTTAAAAGTTAATTTCTGGAATTTCTTTCCTTCTTAATGCGTTTGAGCCAATCAGTTGTGTTGTGACAAGGTATACAGAAGATAGCCCTATTTGGTAAAATACCAAGTCCATATTATAGCAAGAACAGCTCAAATAATCAAGGAGAAACGACAGTCCATCGTTACTTTAAGACATGAAAATGTCAAGAACTTTGAAAGTTTCTTCAAGTGAAGGCGCAAAAACCATCAAGCGCTATGATGAAACTGGCTCTCATGAGGACTGCCACAGGAATGGAAGACCCAGAGTCACCTCTGCTGCAGAGGATAAGTTCATTAGAGTTAACAGCACCTCAGAAATTGTAGCCCAAATAAATGCTTCACAGAGTTCAAGTAACAGACACATCTCAACTTCAACTGTTCAGAGGAGACTGCGTGAATCAGGCATTCATGGTCAAATTGCTGCAAAGAAACCAGTACTAAAGGACACCAATAAGAAGAACAGACTTGCTTGGGCCAAGAAACACGAGCAATGGACATTAGACCGGTGGAAATCAGTCCTTTGGTCCACAATCAACTCCAATTGAGATGGTTTGGGATGGTTTGGGATGAGTTGGACCGGTGAGTGAAGGAAAAGCAACCAACAAGTGCTCAGCATAAGTGGGAACTCCTTCAAGACTGTTGGAAAAGCATTCCAGGTGAAGCTGGTTGAGAGAATGCCAAGAGTGTGCAAAGCTGTCAAAAAAGTGTGGCTACTTTTAAGAATCTCAAATATAAATATAAAATATATTTTGATTTGTTTAACACTTTTTTGGATACTACATGATTCCATATGTGTTATGTCATAGTTTTGATGTCGTCACTATTATTCTACAATGTAGAAAATAGTACAAAGAAAGAAAAACCCTAGAATGAGTAGGTGTTCTAAAACTTTTGACTGGTAGTTTATATATATATATATATACGCCGGACTCCGACCTTGCGCGTCCTAATATTTCTATACTGAAAATATAAACGCAACATGTACATTTTAATTCCCAATGTTTTATGAGCTGAAGTAAAAGATCCCATACATTTTCTATAGTCACACAAGTAATATTTTTCTCAAATGTGTTTACATCCCTGTTAGTCAGCATTTCTCCTTTGCCAAGATAATCCTTCCACCTGACAGATGAGGCATATCAAGAAGCTGATTAAACAGCATCATCATTATACAGGTGCACCTTGTGCTGGGGACAATAAAAGGCCACTCTAAAATGTGCAGTTTTGTCACACAACACAATGCCAGAGATGTCTCATGTTTTGAGGGAGCATGCAATTGTTATGCTGACTGCAGGAATGTCCACCAGAGCTGTTGCCAGGTAATTTAATGTTCATTTCTCTGCCATAAGCCACCTCCAACATCGTTTTAGAGAACTTGTACAACCGGCCTCACAACTGCAGACCACGTGTAACCACGCCAGCCCAGGACCTCCACATCTGGCTTCTTCACCTGCAGGATGGCCTGAGACGAGTCACCCAGACAGCTGAAGAAACTGTGGGTTTCCTCAACCTAAGAATTTCTGCACAAACTGTCAGAAACCGTCTCAGGGAAGCTCATCTGCGTGCTCGTCGTCCTCACCATGGTCTTGACCTGGTTGCAGTTCGGTGTCGTAGAAAAACGAACAGGTCTGTGAGAGCCGGAATTCTTACTGGTTGGTAGGTGATCAAATACTTATGTCATGCAATAAAATGCAAATTAATTACTTAAAAATCATACAATGTGATTTTCTGGATTTTTGTTTTAGATTCCGTCTCTCACAGTTGAAGTGTACCTATGATAACAATTACAGAACTCTACATGCTTTGTAAGTAGGAAAACCTGCAAAATCGGCAGTGTATCAAATACTTGTTCTCCCCACTGTATCTAACTCAAATACCTTATTATTATATATCCTGACGCCTAGTCACTTTACCCTGCCTTCATGTACATATCTACCACAAATACCTTATTATCATCTATCCTGACGCCTAGTCACTTTACCCTGCCTTCATGTACATATCTACCTCAAATACCTTATTATTATCTATCCTGATGCCTAGTCACTTTACCCTGCCTTCATGTACATATCTACCTCAAATACCTTATTATTATCTATCCTGATGCCTAGTCACTTTACCCTGCCTTCATGTACATATCTACCTCAAATACCTCGTACCTCTCCACATTGATCTAGTACTGGTACTCCCTCTATATAGCTCCACATTGATCTGGTACTGGTACTCCCTGTATATAGCTCCACATTGATCTGGTACTGGTACTTCCTGTATATAGCTCCACATTGATCTGGTACTGGTACTCCCTGTATATAGCTCCACATTGATCTGGTACTGGTACTCCCTGTATATAGCTCCACATTGATCTGGTACTGGTACTCCCTGTATATAGCTCCACCTCCTCGAAGGAGGAGGTCGTCGAAGGAGGAGGTCGTCGGGTAAGCTTGGCTTTATACATAGCTTGGGCTTTGTCGAGTAAGGCTTAAACTATGTATTTAGATTGTAGTTAGGTATTGTAGGTAGTTATCGTAGGTTGTTGTATGTAATTATTGTAGGTTAGTATTGTATTCGGCTGTGCCCGGTGTAGCACGAAGCTAGCTAGCTAACCCACCACCTGGACTAGCTGGCGAGTAGCTATTAGCAATGGTATAGTTGTTTCACGCCTGAGAGTGCCTGTAATTACGCCAGCTGACTGCCTACAATAATTACATACAATAATTGCCTACCATTCAGCTGTTTTCTAACCTCATTGTCTGAACCGTTAACGTTAGGTAGCAAGTGGCTACTGTGCTTGAAATTTAGCTAGCTTGTTGCTACCTGGATAGCTACTAGCAAACAATAGCTGGAACGACCGAGCGAACAGACGCGAACTGGCTGAGTCAATTCAGTGGCTAGCTTTGCACTTGGCTAGCTAACAGTAGCTGCTAGGGGTAAGTCATAACCTACATTTGTGTTTTGTTTTTTACATATTGATAGCCCGAGTCGTTCAAGGAATTCGGGACATGGGTGACTAGTTAACGTTAGTTTGGCTCTCTCTGTGTGTTCGTGCCGTGAAAGGAGGGGTTCTTCTTTGTCTGAAAGCAATGGCTAGCTAGTTTGCTAACTATTCTAGCTAACTAACTGGCTGAATAAGTTGACGACGGACTCGCTCAAGCTGTCGGGACTAACCCACAACGTTAGACACGGACACGAACGATCTGCTTGCGTGTTGATACACTGGTGGTTTGTTGTGGCCGAGTATTGGCGCTAAACCGTGTTGTTGGAGTCCGGCATGCTAGCTGGCTGTGGCGTCTTATGACTAGGTGCCCGGACGATTTTCACGGAATAATACTGCACCTAGTTAGCTAGCTGAATAAACTAAGTTAGTCTATTCCTAGAAAACATTGAACCGCTGTAGTTTACAACAATTATGGTTTCTGAGGTGAAAGTTGGGAGAGTTGTATTTGGGAGTTGTGGTGAGGGAGGCCCCGCTCTCTCCTTTCCCAGATGTTTAGTTCATTTCATTCCGATCTCCTCTGCATTATTGTAGCCATCTGCTGCAGCCTGTCAACTATGCCTCTGCCTATCCCTGTTCTCTCCTCTCCGCACAGGCTACACAAACACCTCACACCGCGTGGCTGCTGCCTCTCTAATCTGGTGGTCCCTGCACGCACCACCCACGTGGAGTTCCAGGTCTCAGGCAGCCTCTGGAACTGCCGTTCTGCTGCCAACAAGGCAGAGTTCATCTCAGCCTATGCTACCCTCCAGTCCCTCGACTTCTTGGCGCTGACGGAAACATGGATTACCACTGAAAACACTGCTACTCCTACTGCTCTCTCCTCGTCTGACCATATGTTCTCACATACCCAGAGAGCATCTGGTCAGCGGGGTGGTGGCACAGGAATCCTCATCTCTCCCAAGTGGACATTCTCAATTTTTCCCCTGACCCATCTGTCTATCTCCTCATTTGAATTCCATGCTGTCACAGTCACTAGCCCATTTAAGCTTAATATCCTTGTCATCTATCGCCCTCCAGGTTCCCTTGGAGAGTTAATCAATGAGCTTGACACCTTGATAAGTTCCTTTCCTGAGGATGGGTCACCCCTCACAATTCTGGGGGATTTCAACTTCCCTACGTCTACATTTGACTCATTTGTCTCTGTCTCCTTCTTTCCACTCCTCTCATCTTTTGACCTCACCCTCTCACCGGCAGGCAATACGCTTGACCTCATCTTTACTAGATGCGGTTGTTCTACTAATCTCACTGCAACTCCCCTCCATGTCTCTGACCACTACTTTGTATCCTTTTCTCTCTCCCTCTCCTCCAACACTACTCACTCTGCCCCTACACAGATGGTAATGCGCCGTCGCAACCTTCGCTCTCTCTCTCCCGCTACTCTCTCCTCTTCCATCCTATCATCTCTTCCCTCTGCTCAATCCTTCTCCCTCGAATCTCCTGATTCTGCCTCCTCAACCCTCCTCTCCTCCCTTTCTGCATCCTTTGACTCTCTATGTCCCCTATCCTCCCGGCCGGCTCGGTCCTCCCCTCCAGCTCCGTGGCTTGATGACTCATTGCGAGCTCACAGAACAGAGCTCCGGGCAGCTGAGCGGAAATGGAAGAAAACTATACTCCCTGCGGACCTGGCATCTTTTCACTCCCTCCTCTCTACATTTTCTTCATCTGTTTCTGCTGCTAAGGCCACTTTCTACCACTCTAAATTCCAAGCATCTGCCTCTAACCCTAGGAAGCTCTTTGCCACATTCTCCTCCCTGCTGAATCCCCCCCCCCCCCCCCACCTCCTCCCTCTCTGTTTATGACTTCGTCAACCATTTTGAAAAGAAGGTTGACGACATCCGATCCTCGTTTGTTAAGTCAAATGACACTGCTGGTCCTGCTCACACTGCCCTACCCTATGCTTTGACTTCTTTCTCCCCTCTCTCTCCAGATAAAATCTTGCGACTTGTGACGGCAGGCCGCCCAACAACCTGCCCGCTTGACCCTATCCCCTCCTCTCTTCTCCAGACCATCTCCGGTGACCTTCTCCCTTACCTCACCTCGCTGATCAACTCATCCTTGACCGCTGGCTATGTCCCTTCCGTCTTCATGAGAGCGAGAGTTGCACCGCATCTCAAAAAAACAACACTCGATCCCTCTGATGTCAACAACTACAGACCAGTATCCCTTCTTTCATTTCTCTCCAAAATGGTTGAGCATGCCGTCTTTAGCCAACTCTCTTGCTATCTCTCTCAGAAGACCTTCTTGATCCAAACCAGTCAGGTTTCAAGACTGGTCATTCAACTGAGACTGCTCTTCTCTGTGTCACGGAGGCTCTCCGCACTGCAAAAGCTAAATCTCTCTCCTCTGCTCTTGTCCTTCTAGACCTGTCTGCTGCCTTTGATACTGTGAACCATCAGATCCTTCTCTCCACCCTCTCCGAGCTGGGCATCTCCGGCGCGGCTCACTCTTGGATTGCGTCCTACCTGACCGGTCGCTCCTACCAAGTGACGTGGCCAGAAGCTGTCTCCGCACCACGTGCTCTCACCACTGGTGTCCCCCAGGGCTTAGTTCTAGGCCCTCTCCTATTCTCGCTATACACCAAGTCACTTGGCTCTGTCATATCCTCACATGGCCTCTCCTATCATTGCTACGCTGACGACACACAACTAATCTTCTCTTTTCCCCCTTCTGATAACCAGATGGCGAATCGCATCTCTGCATGTCTGGCAGACATATCAGTATGGATGACGGATCACCACCTCAAGCTGAACCTTGGCAAGATGGAGCTGCTCTTCCTCCCGGGGAAGGACTGCCCGTTCCATGATCTCGCCATCACGGTTGACAACTCCGTTGTGTCCTCCTCCTAGAGTGCGAAGAGCCTTGGCGTGACCCTGGACAACACCCTGTCGTTCTCCGCTAACATCAAGGCGGTGACCCGATCCTGTAGGTTCATGCTCTACAACATTCGGAGAGTACGACCCTGCTTTACACAGGAAGCGGCACAGGTCCTAATCCAGTCACTTGTCATCTCCCTTCTGGATTACTGCAACTCGCTGTTGGCTGGGCTCCCTGCCTGTGCCATTAAACCCCTACAACTCATCCAGAATGCCGCAGCCCGTCTGGTGTTCAACCTTCCCAAGTTCTCTCACGTCACCCCGCTCCTCCGCATACTCCACTGGCTTCCAGTTGAAGCTCGCATCTGCTACAAGACCATGGTGCTTGCCTACGGAGCTGTGAGGGGAACGGCACCTCCGTACCTTCAGCTCTGATCAGTCCCTGCACCCAAACGAGGGCATTACGTTCATCCACCTCTGGCCTGCTGGCTCCCCTACCTCTGCGGAAGCACAGTTCCCGCTCAGCCCAGTCAAAACTGTTCGCTGCTCTGGCACCCCAATGGTGGAACAAGCTCCCTCACGACGCCAGGACAGCGGAGTCACTCACCACCTTCCGGAGACATTTGAAACCCCACCTCTTTAAGGAATACCTGGGATAGGATAAAGTAATCTTCTACCCCCCCCTTACCCCCCCCCCCCCCCCCCCCCCCCCCAAAAAAAAAAAAAAAAAACATTGTAAAGTGGTTATCCCACTGGCTATAAGGTGAATGCACCTATTTGTAAGTCGCTCTGGATATGAGCGTCTGCTAAATGACGTAAATGTAAATGTAAATCTGGTACTGGTACTCCCTGTATATAGCTCCACATTGATCTGGTACTGGTACTCCCTGTATATAGCTCCACATTGATCTGGTCTTGGTACTCCCTGTATATAGCTCCACATTGATCTGGTACTGGTACTCCCTGTATATAGCTCCACATTGATCTGGTCCTGGTACTCCCTGTATATAGCTCCACGTTGATCTGGTACTGGTACTCCCTGTATATAGCTCCACATTGATCTGGTACTGGTACTCCCTGTATATAGCTCCACATTGATCTGGTACTGGTACTCCCTGTATATAGCTCCACGTTGATCTGGTACTGGTACTCCCTGTATATAGCTATTACCCCTACACATTGATCTGGTACTAATACTACTGATACATATCTCCATTATTGTGTTTATTGTTTATTGTTATTTTTAACTCTGCGTTGTTGGGAGGAAGGGCTCGTAAGCATTTCATGGTGAAGTCTACACCAGTTGTATTCGGCACGTGTGACATGTAACATTTTACTTTATTTGGAAACACTACTGTTTTCCTACTGAACACTACATTAACTTTACTTGTGTAATCTTGAGTAATGCAATAAACTACACATTTGGGATGCAGACATACAGAGGCTATACAGGAAGAGAAATGGTGTTCTCTCCCCAGAGGAGCTGAGCCAATCGATCTGTGTGTGCAGGGTTATCAGACAGGGCTCCTCTCTAATGTTACATATGCTCCTGACATTAGAGAGACATTTCTCTCCAGGAAGAGTTTCTCCATTTGTCTCGCCGGAACCCAGCCTCCTGATTTGTGGAGATGGCTTTTCTTTGTGAAAAGTGTCACATTTCTGAGACATCCCCACTAAAATGGGATGTTGTTGGGAGCCGTTCAGGAGGACGTGAACGCCAGGGGATATGCTGACGCCAGGGGATATGCCAACGCTCAGAGAACGCCCATCCCTCAAACAGAAAACATTTAGTTGAGATTGGATCCATCGTGTTCTTCCAGATGGTGCTAGATTATAATGTACTGTCTCCCTGACAGTGTCTGTAGGGACTAATGCCAGTTATCACGTATGCTACATACATCTGTAGGCCTTCCTTTAACGTTAACCTCGAGAGCTTGAGACTATCTGCATTTTTTTCAATATTTTTGTTATTGACAAAACCTTGTTCTGTTCAACATTATCTACCTATATATACAGTCGTTGTCAAAAGTTTTGAGAATGACACAAATACTAATTTTCACAAAGTCTGCTGCCTTTCTAGCCTGTCTATCTATCGGTAACAGGGTTGACATGTTATGCTCGACCCACTTCAGTTTTCCACCACAAAACACAAGAAAATTATATATATATATATATAATTAGGGTCAGTGTATTTCTCTGCATTATGACCTGAGCCACTCTACTAATGAGCCCCTTAGAGGCAACTAAGGATGTCACTCAAAAACTCCTGTCACACCTCAAGTATTTAATCCCAATAGGAAACATTAAACCAACAGCACATTATTCATTTTAAAGTTCAATGTAAAATATACACTATTAAAACACCTAGCTGATTGTCACTTTGTTTTCTGTATGTCTCTCTACGGCTCTCTATGGAATATTTTAAAATATTCCTTTATATTTTGTTTATCAAAAGAGGAATATCTTCACATAAAAATCTATAAATACATATTTTAATATTTCATTATAATTTGATTTAACTTCTTCTCTGAAGTGCTGACAGCACGGTGTGTGTGAGTCCCCTGATGATGCTTCTCTGCTTGGTCAGACCTTGATGCAACCAAATTAAATATTAAGTCCACTGCTATAGAAAATAAAGATAATCCATTAAAGAATATAGCAGAGAGAGAGAGAGAGCGATAGCAGAGCAAGAGATAGCAGGGGGATAATCAGATAGCGATAGAGATAGCAGGGGGAGAGAGAGAGAGATAGCAGAGATAGATAGCAGAGATACAGTGGGGGAAAAAAGTATTTAGTCAGCCACCAATTGTGCAAGTTCTCCAACTTAAAAAGATGAGAGAGGCCTGTAATTTTCATCATAGGTACACGTCAACTATGACAGACAAATTGAGAAAAAAAATCCAGAAAATCACATTGTAGGATTTTTAATGAATTGATTTGCAAATTATGGTGGAAAATAAGTATTTGGTCACCTACAAACAAGCAAGCTTTCTGGCTCTCACAGACCTGTAACTTCTTCTTTAAGAGGCTCCTCTGTCCTCCACTCGTTACCTGTATTAATGGCACCTGTTTGAACTTGTTATCAGTATAAAAGACACCTGTCCACAAACTCAAACAGTCACACTCCAAACTCCACTATGGCCAAGACCAAAGAGCTGTCAATGGACACCAGAAACAAAATTGTAGACCTGCACCAGGCTGGGAAGACTGAATCTGAAATAGGTAAGCAAATTGGTTTGAAGAAATCAACTGTGGGAGCAATTATTAGGAAATGGAAGACATACAAGACCACTGATAATCTCCCTCGATCTGGGGCTCCACGCAATATCTCACCCCGTGGGAACAAAATGATCACAAGAACGGTGAGCATAAATCCCAGAACCACACGGGGGGACCTAGTGAATGACCTGCAGAGAGCTGGGACCAAAGTAACAAAGCCTACCATCAGTAACACACTACGCCGCCAGGGACTCAAATCCTGCAGTGCCAGACGTGTCCCCCTGCTTAAGCCAGTACATGTCCAGGCCCGTCTGAAGTTTGCTAGAGTGCATTTGGATGATCCAGAAGAGGATTGGGAGAATGTCATATGGTCAGATGAAACCAAAATATAACTTTTTGGTAAAAACTCAACTCGTCGTGTTTGGAGGACAAAGAATGCTGAGTTGCATCCAAAGAACACCATACCTACTGTGAAGCATGGGGGTGGAAACATCATGCTTTGGGGCTGTTTTTCTGCAAAGGGACCAGGACGACTGATCCGTGTAAAGGAAAGAATGAATGGGGCCATGTATCGTGAGATTTTGAGTGAAAACCTCCTTCCATCAGCAAGGGCATTGAAGATGAAACGTGGCTGGGTCTTTCAGCATGACAATGATCCCAAACACACCGCCCGGGCAACGAAGGAGTGGCTTCGTAAGAAGCATTTCAAGGTCCTGGAGTGGCCTAGCCAGTCTCCAGATCTCAACCCCATAGAAAATCTTTGGAGGGAGTTGAAAGTCCGTGTTGCCCAGCGACAGCCCCAAAACATCACTGCTCTAGAGGAGATCTGCATGGAGGAATGGGCCAAAATACCAGCAACAGTGTGTGAAAACCTTGTGAAGACTTACAGAAAACGTTTGACCTGTGTCATTGCCAACAAAGGGTATATAACAAAGTATTGAGAAACTTTTGTTATTGACCAAATACTTATTTTCCACCATAATTTGCAAATAAATTTATAAAAAATCCTACAATGTGATTTTCTGGAGAAAAAAAATCTCATTTTGTCTGTCATAGTTGACGTGTACCTATGATGAAAATTACAGGCCTCTCTCATCTTTGTAAGTGGGAGAACTTGCACAATTGGTGGCTGACTAAATACTTTTTTCCCCCACTGTAGCAGAGACAGCGAGATACCAGAGAGATAGCAGTGAGATAGCAGAGAGAAATAGCAGAGAGATAGCAAAGAGCGATTGCAGAGAGAGAGAGAGAGAGAGAGAGAGAGAGAGAGAGAGAGAGAGAGAGAGAGAGAGAGAGAGAGAGAGAGAGAGAGAGAGAGAGAGAGAGAGAGAGAGAGAGAGAGAGAGAGAGAGAGAGAGAGAGAGAGAGAGAGAGAGAGAGAGAGAGAGAGAGAGAGAGCAGAAGGAGAATGACAGAGCAGACTGAGAGAGGTCTTTGTTCACAACAAATATAACAGACACAAGACTCCAGGGCAACAGCACAGAACACTACAGAACGACATGAAACTCAGAGAGGACTGATCCTAAACAACACCACTTTGGAAACACGGATACAGGGGAGGAAATAACAAGGTCTTAGAATGGGATATTAGTGACGGATACAGGGGAGGAAATAACAAGGTCTTAGAATGGGATATTAGTGACAGATACAGGGGAGGAAATAACACGGTCTTAGAATGGGATATTAGTGACGGATACAGGGGAGGAAATAACAAGGTCCTAGAATGGGATATTAGTGACAGATACAGGGGAGGAAATAACAAGGTCTTAGAATGGGATATTAGTGACAGATACAGGGGAGGAAATAACAAGGTCTTAGAATGGGATATTAGTGACAGATACAGGGGAGGAAATAACAAGGTCTTAGAATGGGATATTAGTGACGGATACAGGGGAGGAAATAACAAGGTCTTAGAATGGGATATTAGTGACAGATACAGGGGAGGAAATAACAAGGTCTTAGAATGGGATAGTAGTGACAGATACAGGGGAGGAAATAACACGGTCTTAGAATGGGATATTAGTGACAGATACAGGGGAGGAAATAACAAGGTCTTAGAATGGGATATTAGTGACAGATACAGGGGAGGAAATAACAAGGTCTTAGAATGGGATATTAGTGACGGATGCAGGGGAGGAAATAACAAGGTCTTAGAATGGGATATTAGTGACGGATACAGGGGAGGAAATAACAAGGTCTTAGAATGGGATATTAGTGACGGATACAGGGGAGGAAATAACAAGGTCTTAGAATGGGATAGTAGTGTTCCGTTTCCTGTTGTTCCAGTGGTGTCCACTTAGAATTCAATCTAATGGGTCAACTAACACATGCATAGAGAAAGAAGTGTGTTTGTGCCGGTTATGTTTACATAATTAAGGACATTCTTGCACACAGGGACAAGTTGTAATGATTTTCACCCCAGTGTCTTTGATGATAATTACAGATGCTATCAAAATGAGATTGCTGCTCTATGATTTATTTATGTTTTATCTGTCTCTGTCTGTCCGCCTCTCTGTCTGTCTGCCTCTCTGTCTGTCTGCCTCTCTGTCTGTCTGCCTCTCTGTCTGTCTGCCTCTCTGTCTGTCTGCCTCTCTGTCTGTCCGCCTCTCTGTCTGTCTGCCTCTCTGTCTGTCTGCCTCTCTGTCTGTCTGCCTCTCTGTCTGTCTGCCTCTCTGTCTGTCCGCCTCTCTGTCTGTCTGCCTCTCTGTCTGTCTGCCTCTCTGTCTGTCTGCCTCTCTGTCTGTCTGCCTCTCTGTCTGTCTGCCTCTCTGTCTGTCCGCCTCTCTGTCTGTCCGCCTCTCTGTCTGTCTGCCTCTCTGTCTGTCTGCCTCTCTGTCTGTCTGCCTCTCTGTCTGTCCCTCTGTCTGTTGTTTTTGTTGTCGTAGAGTTAAACAGGGACACCGTCTGTCACAAAGACACAAACTTTCTGCAGCAAAAACTATGGTCCAGAGGGTTACAGTAGAAGACAAAGCAGGATCAATGAGTTAGCCAGGTAACTTGTCTAAATATTCTAAAATAACTTTTTATTTTTTAGAAAGAAAAGCTTGAATTGGCATGGTTTAATTGACTCAACAACCAAAAACACATGTCTAAATGTAGCTTTCTTAATGAACCAGAAAATCAATAGTTATCTCTGGTTGTTTAATTAAAACCCTTTAATCTTTTCTTTTTGAAAAAAAGATGTTGAAAAAATTATTTTACCTTAAATTCATATTACCAACAACTGAAATACTAACTTACAATATATGTTTTTTTCCAACAATGTTTAGTTTGGAAATAACCAAGCTCTACCAGGCTGTTGAGAAGTCAAAAGAGGGTCACCAGCAATGCAATATTAGTATGGGAATTTGCATAGCACTTTTACTCATCCCAACAATATTACAACAATTACTTTAGGTCTGCTTCAATAGCTTTTTATAGGTAAGTGTTGTTCAATTAAGATTGAAATTAAAGCATTTTCAGGTGGTGTATAATGACATTTCTCAAATGATCCAGGTTCTTCCAAAATGGTTCCTACATTTTGAGATAATATATGACAAAGTTCCGGTTTTTATTATAATTATAGGCAATATTTTATAGGCGACCTTAAGTCTGAATATTGATTAATTGACCCCAGGGGTCATGAAATGTGGTTAAACCAATTTATGTTGCCTGATGCAGTGTGTTGCCTGATGCAGTGTGTTGCCTGATGCAGTGTGTTGCCTGATGCAGTGTGTTGCCTGATGCAGTGTGTTGCCTGATGCAGTGTGTTGCCTGATGCAGTGTGTTGCCTGATGCAGTGTGTTGTTAACAATGCAATCATATTTTTAACCAACATTATTTACTATATTCTTAGTCTACCATACTTTTTTATTGATATATCAATCGCCTTGTTGAGCACATTTTTACACAATTCTTGCTTTTTACATTTTAACAATTTGCATATTCCTACTCTTCAAGGTCTCTCCTACCAGGAAATACAAATCCCTCACCAACTGAATTCCTGCTTTTTATCCCATATCTGGTGACAGATTTTTTGTTTTATGCTGGAAGGCTAGGGGAGTTGACCAATCAAGTACAAGATAAAAAATAATAATAATATCCGCTTCTAAATCCATTGTCAAAACATGCAGGTTAAAGGGTTAAAGTTAGCTGGCTAACTCATTGATCCTGCTTTGTAGTATACCCCTCTGGCTTGCCCTGTTAAAGCTAAAGTTGTCTTTAGCCTTGTTGGCACATTCTAAATATTGTAATATTTATCAGACCTCAGGATAAGACCCAGATGCAGACAGTTGGAAGTAACAAAAGTGTATTACAACAACAGGGGCAAGCAAACAACAGGTCAAGGGCAGGCAGAGGTCAGTAATCCAGGTCAGTGTCACAAGGTACAGAATGGCAGGCTCAGGGTCAGGGTCAGGGTCAGGGTCAGGCCAGGCAGAATGGTCAAAACTGGGGAAAACTAGAAAACAGGGACTAGAGAGAAAACAGGAGTACGGGAAAAACGCTGGTAGGCATGAAGAGACAAGACGAACTGGCAACAGACAAACAGAAAACACAGGTGTATATATCCACAGGGGATAATGGGGAAGATGGGCGCCACCTGGAGGGGGGAGGAGACAAGCACAAAGACAGGTGAAACAGATCAGGGTGTGACAATATTGTTGTAACATGTAGCACTTGTGACGCTACTAATAAACTATATCCAAGGCTTGGACCAGTGTAGAGCAGTGTGGGTAGATAATCAGACCAGGAACAGGTAGAGGTGGTATAGTGCAAAAGAGAACGCCGGCTTGTTGTAAAATACAATTAGGAATAAGCTAATATGATTGAACAATAAACAATATACAAAGCATGCAAGTGAGTACAGTTACCATAGATACAGTTACCATAGAAACCATTACCATAAAAAAATAAAAACTGTAATAACAATGGGTAAATAATGACCTTATAGTAGGTCATTATAATCTAGCTGGATAATGATAATGTACAGGGTTCACCCTTTTGACCTAAATCTGATAGAATACAATGTACCAATACAAACAAAAAATCAGTTTCAGAAATGTATCAAAATGTCAATAGTTCAATACAATCAATTCACCCATATAATAATACCAAAACCAGTAAATAACCCACAGTGTAACCTACCATTAAAGGAGCAGAGCAGTGTCCTCCTACCGGCAGCTAATCAATTAAAGGGCCCAATGTCCTTCCCAGGAAAAACGAAACAACAAAAAAGTATTTCTTTGCAAGAAGAAAAAAAAAAAAACGGTTGAGGTCCGTTATCTGGGGGCGGCTCGCTATCCTTGGTTGGAACAGAGAATCGAATCCTCACAAAAAAAAACCTGACCTGTTATGTAAACAAGGCCCCCCCAAAAAAAAATATCCACTGAGCATCAACAGGGTCACAGTAAGTCCACGTAAAATGAATAACATTCATTCAATTCACTTTGGTACAAAATAAACATTATTTCAACATTAAATCAAATAAAATTGCTTTTCTCACTAATGGTTTAATGCTATGTGAGCAGTACACAAGGAGCCAGCTGGGAAAACCAAAACAACAGCAGACTCGTTCACCCAGTGCTCGTTAACTAAGGGCTAAAAGTTCAATAAAACACACAAGAGGACATCTAGTGCATCATCTATCTCTTAAATTAATCCTCAAAACAAGGCATGATGGGAAAATGGGTCTGGGCTACGACCAGACAGTAGCCTGTGAGATATTAAACCATTTTCATTCGAGAACTCAAGAGCTGTTGCGGACATTCGCTCATTTGTAATTTATCGAGGTCATGACATTGGTGTCAGAAGTAAAAACTAAAATTGAGTTAGCTAGCTGACTACAGTGGATAGCTACGTGGATTAACATAGCAGTGAAAGATTGAGTTAGCTAGCTGACTACAGTGGATAGCTACGTGGATTAGCATAGCGGTGAAAGATTGAGTTAGCTAGCTGACTACAGTGGATAGCTACGTGGATTAGCATAGCGGTGAAAGATTGAGTTAGCTAGCTGACTACAGTGGATAGCTACGTGGATTAGCATAGCAGTGAAAGATTGAGTTAGCTAGCTGACTACAGTAGATAGCTACGTGGATTAGCATAGCAGTGAAAGATTGAGTTAGCTAGCTGACTACAGTGGATAGCTACGTGGATTAGCATAGCGGTGAAAGATTGAGTTAGCTAGCTGACTACAGTGGATAGCTACGTGGATTAGCATAGCAGTGAAAGATTGAGTTAGCTAGCTGACTACAGTGGATAGCTACGTGGATTAGCATAGCAGTGAAAGATTGAGTTAGCTAGCTGACTACAGTGGATAGCTACGTGGATTAGCATAGCAGTGAAATATTGAGTTAGCTAGCTGACTACAGTAGATAGCTACGTGGATTAGCATAGCAGTGAAAGGGGACTGAAAATGCTTCAAGGCGGCCCAAGACTAAAAGGAGGAGGTGGAGGACGATCTCGGCAACGGGGGTGCTTGTGGACGGATATGGGAGGATGTGGATGAAGAGTTCGCAAGGGCACAAGTCCCACTTGAGAGAGACTTGACGGATGGCGGCTGAAGCTGCATTGGGTGCAGATGTAGCTCAGTTGGTAGAGCATGGCGTTTGCAACGCCAGGGTTGTGGGTTCGATTCCCACGGGGGGCCAGTATGAAAAATAAAAAATAATGTATGCACTCACTAACTTTAAGTCGCTCTGGATAAGAACGTCTGCTATTTGACTAAAATGTAAATGATATTCGTCTGCTCTTTGCGCGGATTCTGGTGGGCGGACCAAAGGTGTGACATCGAAGCTGCATTGTGGAAAGGCTGGGGCTCAAGAATGTAAACAAACATGGCGGTGCCCAGTCGCATCCGTACTCTGGTTAGGCGGATTGGGACGTTTTTCTTGCCCAGCTTGAACTGTTAAATCATTCAGGGGGTGGTCGGATGAAGATAAGGCACTTCAGCTAGCGTTGTGCCTCACGGACGATGCTCTGTCCTGTTTGATATTGATTAGCCCATAGGACCGGCGTAATTATGGGGCTTTAGTTGGAGCACTGAAGAGGCGCTTTGAACATTGTTTACAACCAGAGCTGCTGCTCTCTGAAATGAGCCAATAGACACAGGCAGCCAGGGGAGCCACTCTGGGTGCTAGCCAACCACATTGAGAGCCTCACTCAGCGGGCATATGCTCGCATTAACCCAGGGGCGGCTCTAGCCTCCTGGGGGGCATGTCATGCCAAATAATGTCACCGGGCCAAAAAGTGTCCCCCTCTATTAGCGTCCGTTGCTATATCAACAGTGTGATGACCTAATGATTAGAATTTTGGAGATCATTACAGCCTTAATGACGTTCTTTTCACCATCACTATGCAACCAAGGCTGAGGGCTGTGGTGCAGAGCAGCCTGCATGGCTGGCTGAAATAACTGAACTCATTGTGCTGTAGCACTACACACACAACACTCAACACAGAGACGGCACTCAACACACTGACAGCACTCAACACAGAGACAACACTCAACACAGAGACAGCACTCAACACACTGACAGCACTCAACACACTGACAGCACTGAACACATAGACAGCACTCAACACAGAGACGGCACTGAACACAGAGACAACACACAAGACACAGACAACACTCAACATACTGACAGCACTCAACACAGAGACAACACACAAGACACAGACAACACTCAACATACTGACAGCACTCAACACAGAGACAACACACAAGACACAGACAACACTCAACATACTGACAGCACTCAACACAGAGACAACACACAAGACACAGACAACACTCAAC
>NW_028159042.1:0-12500 GCF_964263955.1 Coregonus lavaretus | reverse complement strand
TGCATTTGGATGATCCAGAAGAGGATTGGGAGAATGTCATATGGTCAGATGAAACCAAAATAGAACTTTTGGTAAAAACTCAACTCGTCGTGTTTGGAGGAAAGATAATGCTGAGTTGCATCCAAAGAACACCATACCTACTGTGAAGCATGGGGGTGGAAACATCATGCTTTGGGGCTGTTTTTCTGCAAAGGGACCAGGACGACTGATCCGTGTAAAGGAAAGAATGAATGGGGCCATGTATTGTGAGATTTTGAGTGAAAACCTCCTTCCATCAGCAAGGGCATTGAAGATGAAACATGGCTGGGTCTTTCAGCATGACAATGATCCCAAACACACCGCCCGGGCAACGAAGGAGTGGCTTCGTAAGAAGCATTTCAAGGTCCTGGAGTGGCCTAGCCAGTCTCCAGATCTCAACCCCATAGAAAATCTTTGGAGGGAGTTGAAAGTCCGTGTTGCCCAGCGACAGCCCCAAAACATCACTGCTCTAGAGGAGATCTGCATGGAGGAATGGGCCAAAATACCAGCAACAGTGTGTGAAAACCTTGTGAAGACTTACAGAAAACGTTTGACCTGTGTCATTACCAACAAAGGGTATATAACAAAGTATTGAGAAACTTTTGTTATTGACCAAACACTTATTTTCCACCATAATTTGCAAATAAATTCATTAAAAATCCTACAATGTGATTTTCTGGAATTTCTTTTCTCATTTTGTCTGTCATAGTTGACGTGTACCTATGATGAAAATTACAGGCCTCTCTCATCTTTTTAAGTGGGAGAACTTGCACAATTGGTGGCTGACTAAATACTTTTTTCCCCACTGTAGATAATGTAGTCTAATTGGTTCATGCTCCACGCTAATTGGTGACAATGAATCTCGTTACTTTAAAACTTTCATGATCTAAACATGGAATATTGTTTGTCTGTTTCCATACAACTATGCATTAAGAGCAATGCAACAGTTACTTATCATTTTGAGCAGTTGTATCAATTGATAGTTGGATAATTGTAATGAAATGAATAGACACTCATCTGAAATGTAATGTGTGAATTGCCTTTTGAAATAGTAGTACTTTGATGTTAAGTTGTGTCATATTGAACAGGTGACTTTTGTTAAATGAACAAATGATCTTAGTTGTATGTGTATTGTATCCAAGCAATTGAAAAAAGTGTTAGAGTTTTGAAAAATGTGCATTTTGATCATTGGTTGTGAGTTTTGTGTCTAGAGTTTTGAAAAATGACGTCAAGGTTCTGAAATTAGTGCCAAAGTGATTGTAAAAAACTGTAAGATGTAAGGAGCTCAAGAGGAATTGTCTGTCTGGTGATTCAGTATGATGAGACTGGTTGAAAGATAATATTCCTCAACATAACTAAGCCTGCCAGTTAGAATGTATTTTAACTCACGTTTCATAATCTGAAAGAATGTAAATTGATCCAATGTCTGAGATATATAGTTGCAAACTCTAGACGCCGCAACAAGTCGGAGACGCCATGCATCAAATCAGTCTGGAAATTATATTCTTAACATTTGAATAAAGACAGACATGCCCCACTGTTAAAATGATACAATGGATGTACATCATACCCAATGACAATGGATGTACACAATAGAGGAGAGGAGAGGAGAGGAGAGGAGAGGAGAGGAGAGGAGAGGAGAGGAGAGGAGAGGAGAGGAGAGGAGAGGAGAGGAGAGGAGAGGAGAGGAGAGGAGAGGAGAGGAGAGGAGAGGAGAGGAGAGATTAGGGGAGGGTAAGGGATGTGAGGGGAGGAGGGGAGAGGAGCATTGTAAACAGCCTTGAGAGGTGTCTCTCAGTAACAAAGCCCAGCCAAAGACACATTAGGACACATAAATAAACATCACTGGGGAAATCTGCCAATGATAATTATTGTCCTGGGGGACTGTGCACACCACGGCTAAGACTATTTTAAGGAGCCTTATTCAAAGGTAAAATCAAGTTCATCTGCATTCATAAAAACAAAATGGCTACGAGCCTGAGGAGAGAAACGGTAGGATAGGTAAAAATACTAAAAAAAGGATCGACATGGAAAAGTAATATTTCCCATAAAGCAGCTTGATCCTGAAAGGTACACACAAAAAAGGCACTAGTTAAAAAAAGGAATATTTTATTGTGATGAATTGCTAGACCTGATCTGAGACCAGGGGAACCCACACACAAACACACACACACACACATACACACGTACACACAGACGCACAGACACACACAACACAACTGGATCTGAGCATCAAATATTCAGAGCATTTCCAGCAATTATAACACATTGCTTTATTTCTTTAAAAAGTGGTAAATAATTGAAGGTCTCACTGGATGAATAACACACATCTAGTTCATTACAGATTCTGAGACAGTCTGAGATTCTGAGAGACGCTTCTCTCTCAGGCAGGTGTGGTTGGTTTGATGAGGGAAGGGAAAAAAACCCGTCCAACCCCATCAACGTGTCAACTTAACGATGCATGATCCAGATGCTTTAGGTGTGTCAGCAAATGTTCACGCAATATACATTTGACCTTGTCTTGGAGGTCCTCAGAAACATTTCAAGAACATGTTATATTTAAGTTTTACGTAACATTACCTCAACATTCTCAGAAACAAATGTGTATCTCCTTGAAACAGAAGAAAGCATATTGAAATACATCCCCATTATGTCTCTCCAGATTTAATGGCAATTCAAATTTGAGGACCGTGTTGTAGGTGATTTATAGGACATTTGAACAGCATTTAATCATACCAACACAAACATATTTCCCTGGTTGTGCAGAGGACCTGGCTGGGGAACCAAACAATGCAGGTTCAAATCCCACATGTGCAGATTGTCAACATATGAAGTGTAAGAAAATATGGTTGTGTTTGTATGATTAAATGTGGTTCAAATGTCCTACGAATGAAATTCAGATGCCATGTGTCTCTAAACCACCTTCAAATGTGAATTGCCATTCAATCTGGAGAGAAACATAATGGTTGTGTATTCCAATCTGCTTTCGAATCCTTTAATTTGAATGTTGTGGTAATATTAGGTAAAACATAAATATAACATTTTCTAAATGTTCTTGAAATGTTCTGAGGACCTCCAAGAACATCAATGGAATATTATGTCAAACCTAAAACAAATATGCTTTGAATTTCATAAAAACGGACTTATTTAATTCGTACAACATTAAGGGGATGTCCTGGCAACCTAACTTAATGATTGTATGAATGTCATCACAACTAAGTATATTTTGTGTTTTGGGAACCTATCTCTTGTAATGTACCAACACTGTTCTCACAACCTAATTAAATGTTCTGGGAACCTTTAAAGAACTCAGAAAGGCTGTTTTGTCAACATGCTTGCAAATCAAAGGAATGTTTTGTGCCCCCGGATACAAAAAAATTCTGAATGTCAGCAAAACTGGAAAAATTTGGTGTTTTGGGAACATTTGTCTTGTCATGTCCCCACAATGTTAACACAGCCTAATGAAACATTCTGGGAACCTTTAGATAATAGATTAAATGTGTTATAATTTAGGAACGTTCTTGCAACATCCAGCAAATGTTTTATAAAAAAATTCTATAATCATCACCGAAAATTGACAGTTTTTGTGTTATGAGAACATTTGCCGCGACCTAACAAATGTTCTGAGAACTTTCACAGAACCAATTTTGGTTTGCTGGGAAAACATTACTGGTACATTGTGTTATTACATTACCTGGAAACCTAATGAGAACTTCTGGGGAATGTTCTGTTGTGGTTGTTACAGATGTTGTGCACAACATCTTAGTAAATGTTAGGAGAACATTCCAACGAGATTTCATTAAAAACATTTAAAAAAAATAATAATACAATTGTTGTCAAAAACATTAACTGAATGTTTTTAGGATGTTATAACCCTAATGTTACAGTGCCTTGCAAAAGTATTCATCCCCCTTGGCGTTTTTCCTATTTTGTTGCATTACAACCTGTAAATTAAATGGATTAATTTGGATTTCATTTAATGGACATACGCAAAATAGTCCAAATTGGTGAAGTGAAATTAAAAAAATTACTTGTTTCAAAGAATTCTAAAAAATAAATAACGGAAAAGTGGTGCGTGCATATGTATTCACCCCCTTTGCTATGATTCCCCTAAATAAGATCTGGTGTAAACAATTACCTTCAGAAGTCACATAATTAGTTAAATAAAGTCCACCTGTGTGCAATGTAAGTGTCACATGATCTCAGTATATATACACCTGTTCTGGAAGAGGTCCTCTGTAGCTCAGCTGGTAGAGCAGGGTGCTTGTAACGCCAGGGTAGTGGGTTTGATCCCCGGGACCACCCATACACAAATATGTATGCACGTATGACTTTAAGTCGCTTTGGATAAAAGTGTCTGCTAAATGGCATGAGCATTCATTTCAGATGGAAAAAAATGCAAAACATTTGCTTTTATCACATTTTTGGAATCAAGCCCTTCATATCAGGGCTTGATCATTACAGTTATATTACATAGACTCCATATGTCATAAAGGATTCAAACAAATACAGAAAATATATGATAAATGTGTACAGTACCGTGAGATCATGTCAAAGCCTGAGGTGTGTGAGTCGAACATATAGATATTGCTGCAGTAAAGAAGCTTAACAAAATACCGGGTAGGCCTATGGATCAGTAAGAATATATTGATTATCATAATAGATAGTTCTAAACATAACGCTAGAACACACTCTGCACGTAGGCAGGTAGCTTAGTGGTTAAGAGCGTTGCGCCAGTAACCGAAAGGTCGCTGGTTCTAATCCCCGAGCCGACTAGGTGAAAAATCTGTTGATGTGCCCTTGAGCAAGGCACTTAACCCTATTTGCTCTGGATAAGAGCGTCTGCTAAATGACTAAAATGTAAAATAACACTCTTCCCGAAGGCGCCCTCCAACCATTCTTTCTGACTGATGCAGTGGGACAAACACACACAGAAGATTAAGGTTCCTTTTTGTTAATGCAATGCACTTCTCCACTATGTCCTAGGGCTGTTCTGTTCTGTATGGGGATAAATCAGGCCGTAACAGGCCCGGAGAACAAGCACGGCTCTTTGAATATTTTAATCAAAAGACTTGTTTCAACCTGCTGAGAGATCACATTGCTTTTTTGACAATGTTTCACTTGGCAGAGATCGAGCACATTGACATGTCAGTCTTTGTTTCCGTTTTCGACGCAGCTTGAATTAAGGTCAAAGGTCAACACGAACACAGCAGCAACCAAAAGGATAGGTTCCCTGTCTGTGATGAGAAGGGAGAGAAACACTGGTGTTTATGTATTATATATATATATATATGATCCATGTTTAGCTCTTCCTCTCTCTCTCTCTCTCTCTCTCTCTCTCTCTCTCTCTCTCTCTCTCTCTCTCTCTCTCTCTCTCTCTCTCTCTCTCTCTCTCTCTCTCTCTCTCTCTCTCTCTCTCTCTCGCTCGCTCGCTCGCTCTCTCTCTCTCTCTCTCTCTCTCTCTCTCTCTCTCTCTCTCTCGCTCGCTCTCTTCTCTCTCTCTCTCTCTCTCTCTCTCTCTCTCTCTCTCTCGCTCTCTCTCTCTCTCTCTCTCCCTCTCTCTCTCTCTCTCTCTCTCTCTCTCTCTCGCTCGCTCCTCTCTCGCTCGCTCTCTTCTCTCTCTCTCTCTCTCTCTCTGCATGCTGGGAGTGTTTGGTGCGTGCTGGGAATTGTTTGAGTGAGTGCTAAGTGCGAGTGTTGTGTAGAGTTAGATATCCTGGGTTTTCCTTTTCTTGGTGATATCCTTTTTTCTTCTATGCATGATTAAGATTATTATTTCTATTTTTTTGTTGTGGTAGAATTAAGTATATTGTTTTTCGTGTCGAAATTACCCTGATTTTGGTGGGGATGGCGGCCCCGAATCGGGACGCCGTCCTTGTCACTTCGACACGGCTTTAGGTGTGTTACTGAAGCTACTGTCACGGTGGAAGAGGTTCTGGTCGCCGTAGGAGAGAAGGTAGGATATGAGAATGTTGCTTATGCGTCACGGATGAATAAAGCGGTGGTGGTATTTCTTAAAGAAGAGCGCCTTGTTGATCGTATGGTTGAGCATGGCATACTTCTTAAAGGAATGTTTATTCAAGTTACGCCGCTTTTTTCTCCGTCAACAAGGGTAACGATTTCAAATGTACCGCCGTTCATTCAATTGGAGCGCGAGTTATTGCGCTTTGGGAAGTTTGCAAGTTCAATTAAGGTTGTCCATTGGGTTGCAAACACCCGGCGTTGAAACAGGTAATGTCGTTTCGGCGACAGGTGTTTATGTTTTTGGACTCACCGGAGCAGACTTTGGAGTTATCGTTTAAAGTCAAGTATGACAATAGACTGTATATGGCTTATGCTAGTACGGGTAGTCAACGGTGTTTTGAGTGTGGGGATGTTGGTCATAAGCGACATGCTTGCCCGAAAAGGGAGAAGGCAGAGGGAGGGGCGCAGGTGGTCCTCGTAACGCCTGGGCCCACTGATGTAGGAAGAGGTGGGCTGACAGTGGTAGAACAGCCACACGCATCTGTTGATGAGGAACAAGTTGTCCGTGTTGAGGGCACAGAGGTGCAACTTGTACCAGAGGGAAATGTTATGCAGCAGAAAAAAATTGTTGTAGAAGGTAAGGATGGATCTGAAGGGCCATTTCCTCAGACTGGTGAGGAGGTGCCCAGTACAAGTGCTGTGGTACAGGAGGGGGTACATGTGGAGCTAATCTCCCAGGTAGTGGAGGAGATGCCCACTAAAAGTAATGGGTTACAGGAGAGGGTTCATGTGGAGCTCATCTCCCAGGTAGTGGAGGAGATGCCACTATGAGTGCTGGGGTACAGGGGGGGCTAGTCTCCCAGGTAGTGGAGGAGATGCCCACTATGAGTGCTGGGTTACAGGGGGGGCTAGTCTCCCAGGTAGTGGAGGAGATGCCCACTAAGAGTAATGGGGTTCAGGTGGGGCTAGTCTCCCAGGTAGTGGAGGAGATGCCCACTACGAGTAATGGGGTTCAGGTGGGGCTAGTCTCCCAGGTAGTGGAGGAGATGCCCACTACGAGTAATGGGGTTCAGGTGGGGCTAGTCTCCCAGGTAGTGGAGGAGATGCCTGGTACGAGTGATGGGGTGCAAGTGGGGAGTGTTGAAAGGGATGTGGTAGAGGGGAGTCAGTGGTCTGTGGCCTCAGTTGAGGAGGATCAGGAGAAGGATATGGATATGGATATCTCTCTTGATACGGTATCAGCTGGTGAGGACTCAATTTACGATCTAGAGGAGGTAAAAGGGTTTCTGGATCAGACTTTTGGGAAATCTGTCAAATTGGCAGATTATTTGATGTTGATAAGTTTGTGAGGTCAGCTGTGATGTTACAGAAGACGGTGGGGTTAGACCAGTTGAGTGAGAAGAAGCGGTTTCGCTTGAGGAAATTTGTTACTGCTGTTGCAGCAGCAAAGGGTGGTGGGAAACGTGGTCAGGTTAAGAGAAAATTTAAATAATGATGATGATTATGCCTCATAGGGTGTTCTATTCTCTTTGTCTGGTTTCTCTGTGGTATCTTCTGCTTTTCCTTTGTCTTTTCTATATGGAGGTACTAAGGGTAGGTTCTCTCAACATTAATGGAGGAAGGGACAGGAATAAGAGGGCTTGGGTATTAGAAGTAATAAAACAGAAAAGGCTTAATGTAGTTTTCCTACAGGAGACACATAGTGATGAGGAAAATGCGGCTGACTGGGGTATGTGGTGGGAGGGGCAGCATATACTCAGTCATGGTACTAATTTCAGTGCTGGGGTGGCAATCTTGTTTTCTTCAGGCTTAGGGGTGACTGTGGTATCTACAACAGAGATTGTCAAGGGTCGGGTTTTATTGGTCAAGGTGAATGTTATGGGGTTTTTGTTTGTTTTTTTGAATGTTTATGCTCCTAATGAGGGTACAGAGCGTATTGTTGGTTTTGATAAAATAAAGGAAACCTTAAGACAGTGTGACCAAGAGGGGTGTATGGTTTTAGGGGGGACTGGAACTGTACAGTGGATTTTACTGTTGATCGCTACCGCTGAAGAACCTCACCTGCGGTCAGCAATTTGTCTGTCTGGTCTATTAACTGAGTTTGAGCTTTCTGATGTGTGGAGAGTAAGGAATGCAAAAGTTAGGCAGTACACATGGCTAAAAGTTAATGAAGGTCATGTCAGTGCAGCAAGGTTAGACAGGTTGTATGTATCTGAGCAATACTGTAGTAGGGTTGGAAGGTGTGACATCACTCCTGTGGGTTTCTCTGATCACCATATTGTCACTGTTGATATTCACTTGTCCTGTCCACGAAGGTCATCATCTTATTGGTATTTTAATGTTAAATTGTTACATGATGTCATGTTTTGTGAAAGGTTTTTGTTGTTTTGGGAAAAATGGAGGGTTACAAAAGGGAATTTTGAGTCCTTGAGACAATGGTGGGAGGTTGGGAAGGCCCAAATACGATTATTTTGTCAACAGTATACTGCTCTGTCTCGAATTGAAGTTAAAGAGACTATCAGGGCCCTTGAGCAGAACATTAAATCTATTGAATTGAAGTTGCTCACTCAGAATGACCCCGGACTAGTCATGAACTTACAGGACAAGAAACATGAATTGAGGTCGTTTCTGCATGAAAGAGTGAAGGGTGCCTTGATTAGGTCTCGTTTCGCTTCCCTCAAGGATATGGATGCTCCTAGTGCTTTTTTTTTTAACCTAGGACAGTCGACATTGCAACGTAAACAGATGGTCTGCCTTCGTCTCCCTGATGGGAAGGTGACCACGGACGACAGTGAAATGCGTCAACATGCCGTGGATTTCTATTCTGCCCTCTATAAGGCGGAGGATTGTGACTCTCTGTGTACTGAACAGTTGTTACACGGTCTTCCTCAATTGGGACCTGAGCAAAGAGTCGCATTGGACTCTGACATTACACTGCAAGAGCTGTCCACAGCAGTTATGCAGCTCTCAACAGGCCGAGCCCCTGGCATTGATGGTTTACCATCTGAGTTTTACAAGCACTTTTGGGGGTCTATTGGGGAGGATTTTTATGAAGTGGTGTGTGAATCTTTTCATGAGGGCTCTCTTCCTGTATCTTGTCAACGTGCGGTACTTTCACTGTTGCCAAAAAAGGGGGATTTGGCTCTCATAAAAAATTGGAGACCTGTTGCTTTGCTGTGTGCAGAATATAAAATTGTTTCTAAATGTCTCTCAAACAGGTTGAAAGAGTATCTGGGATTGTTGGTCCACAAGGACCAGTCCTACTGTGTACCTGATCGCTCTATTGTTGACAACTTGTTTCTAATAAGAGATGTTTTGGACATTTGTAAACTGTCTGATGTAAATGTGGGTTTACTTTCTTTGGATCAGGAGAAGGCTTTTGATCGTGTGGACCACCAGTACTTGTTTAAAACAATGAAAGCCTTTGGGGTTGGGGATGTTTTTTTGTCTTGGATGAAGTTACTGTATGCTGGGGCCTCGTGTATGGTGAAGGTGGGGGGTGGTTTGAGTTGTCCCATCCCTGTCCAAAGGGGCATCAGGCAGGGATGCCCAATTTCAGGGCAGTTATACAGTCTGGCGATTGAACCAATGCTTTGCTTTTTAAGAGCGAAGCTTACTGGTTTCTCTGTGCCAGGCGTAATGAAGGGTCCCACGATAGCACTGTCTGCGTATGCAGATGACGTGACAGTTTTTATTACAGGGGATGAGGATGTTAAGGTTCTCTCAGACGCCTTAAAGGTGTATGAGGGGGCCTCCTCAGCTAGAGTCAATTGGGGAAAGAGTGAAGCGCTGTGGGCAGGCCAGCGTCAGATGGGGTCCGCTCCACGGTTACCAGGGGGGCTTCAGTGGGGCAGAGATGGGATGAAGACTTTGGGGGTTTTTCTAGGCTCCGATGTCTTTCAGAAAAAGAACTGGGAGGGTGTAGTGGAGAAAGTGTGTGCCAGACTGTCAAGATGGAAATGGGTGCTGCCCCAGCTGTCTTATAGGGGAAGGGTACTGGTAGCTAATAACCTAGCTGCCTCTACCCTGTGGCACAGACTAATGATTTTACAGCCACCAAAGGGTCTGATACAAGAGCTTCAGAGGACCCTTGTCAACTTCTTCTGGTCTGGACAACATTGGATTAAAGCTTCAGCCCTGTACCTGCCACTGCACGAGGGTGGGCAAGGCCTGGTGGACATTTCTTCCAGGATCATGGCTTTCCGGCTTCAAGCAGCCCAGAGACTGTTGTACAGTGACGGTTCTAGCTGGGTTGACACAGCCTACGCATTGATGAGGAGAGCGGGCTGTTTGGGCTTAGACAAGCATCTTTTCCTCTTAAAGCTGGAGGGGGGTGAGTTGCCTGGCCTGACTCCATTTTATGAGTCTGTTATGCAGGCTTGGAGAGTTCTGGTCAAGTCCCGTAAGGCCTGCACGCCACCAGGGATGTGGCTTTTTGAAGAGCCTCTTTTTCACAACACTGCCATCCAGTCCCGTGTTCTGGGTTCAGCTAGCCTACGTTCATGCCTGTTAGGCGTGGGGTGTACTAAGCTGGGTCATCTGATGTGGAACAGGAATAGGTCGTTGGAGGAGCTGGGAGAAAGAGCGGGGATCCGATCGTCTCGCCTACTGAGGAAGGTCGTCGCTGAGGTCTGTGATTCCTTGCCAGTACTTCATCTGCAGTATGTGACTGACACTTCCAATTCTGATCGGTGGAAGGAGGGTCTGGATTATGTGTTCCCTGCACTGATTGTTAGTGCTGCGGCGGGGGCATTCGAGGAGGACGTGGGGATGCTGCTTTCCTTCGATACCCCGGAGCTGGGGGAGTTCAAGGAGGTGGGAAAGAAGGCCATGTACAGAACATGTGTAAAGGTGTCCCATGCCTCTTCCCTGGAAGGGGTAAAATCGACGAGGTGGGCGGGTGTGCTTGGTCCAGGTGCCTCCCCAAAAGGCCGCTGGCGAACACTATACAAACTGCCTATTGATAAGAGGACAGCTGACCTCCAATGGAGGATAATACATGGAGCCATAGCCACCAACATGTATCTGGTACACCTGGATCCTACTGTTGGGGAGGAGTGTCCATTCTGTGCTGAACCTGAAACTCTGGCACATCTGTTTTTACAGTGTCCCAGGTTGGTCGGGATGATTGACCTGATCACTAACTGGTTCTCAGCGCTGGGAGAGGTTTTCTCTTCCCAACTGTACATATTGGGGCCAAAGTACAGGTTTAGTCAGAAAGCTGTAGTTTTGTTGCTTAATTTTGTGTTAGGGGCAGCAAAATTAGCCATATGGAAGACCCGAAAGAACAGTATTCGGGGACAGGGGTCTGTGGATGTGGTGGGAATGCTGGAGGGAATGTTGGCAGCAAGACTAAGAATTGAGTTTGCCTATTACAAACTGGTCAACAATATTGATCTGTTCATGAGTATATGGGGCATTCAGACGCTGTTGTGTTCAGTTACTGTGGAGGAGGAATTGGAGTTGTGTTTTTAATTGATGTGTAAATACGGTTTTGTATGAGTATTTGTGTGGTGGGCTCCCAGACCCAATAAAGATTATTTAAAACTCAAACTCTCTCTCTCTCTCTCTCTCTCTCTCTCTCTCGCTCGCTCGCTCGCTCGCTCGCTCGCTCGCTCTCTTCTCTCTCTCTCTCTCTCTCTCGCTCGCTCTCTTCTCTCTCTCTCTCTCTCTCTCTCTCTCTCTCTCTCTCTCTCTCTCTCTCGCTCGCTCGCTCGCTCGCTCGCTCGCTCGCTCTGCTCTCTCTGCTCTCTCTGCTCTCTCTCTTGTGAGTAAATCATCTTGCAGCTCAGCAGGGGGTGGTCTCTAAAGTAACTGTGATTGAAACTGAAAAGAGCCAGAGCAAGAATCAAATTGACCAAAGCTCTGTTGGTACACTCCACTGCTGTTGAGTTGGTACAATCCACTGCTGTTGAGTTGGTACACTCCACTGCTGTTGAGTTGGTACACTCACTTTAAGCCACTGAACTGTAGAACAGAGCAGTTTAAAACGAATCACTCAGCTACTTTAAGCTTCAAGCATCCTGGTTTGTAACGCAGAATAGTGAGTAAAGAAACGATTCAAATGGGTTTTCAAGATCTCCTTCTGAAAATGGAGGTTAAACTGCATCATGGTTCCAGACTGTATTGGCAAAAGAGGCCACACCATGAGTTAACAGTTTTCAGATTCAACTGCTACTTTTCATTTAACCCTTAGCCTACAATTTTCCGCGGCCCGGCGGAAATCTAATTAACAATCTGTCAGTTCAAGCTAAAGGTATCTGTTTATTTGCTGCGTCTCAATCCACCGCATCCGCCGATATCGACCTTCCGCATCTGCAGTGAAAGGTGGCAGAGCTAGAGCGGCGTTTGTCAGACCAGGAGACGTCCGTCAGACCGTCTGTCCTCTGTAGCTCAATTGGTAGAGCACGGTGCTTGTAACGCCAGGGTAGTGGGTTCGATCCCCGGGACCACCCATACGTTAAAGATGTATGCACACATGACTGTAAGTAGCTTTGGATAAAAACGTCTGCTAAATG